>NW_006159542.1:4338084-4354756 GCF_000334495.1 Tupaia belangeri chinensis
AAATAATAATAATAATAATGGTAAATAAAATTAAATAAATAATTCTTAAAAATAAATTCAAAATGAAACAAAATAAACAAGGCCCCAGCAGGTGACGTGGTGGTTAAGGTGCATGACTCCCATATGACCAAACTAGAGGCTTGTTTTCTCACTTTCCCTTTCTTTCTCTCTCTGTCTCTCTGATCAAATTAAAGAATAAATAAAAAGTTAAATAAATTAAATAAATAATCCTTAAAAACAAAAACAAAATAACAACAAAAAAACCAGCTTGCAAAATTCCTGAGTACTTAATGAGCCAATAGGGAGCCGGCTCCAGCACAGTAAGGACTCTGAGGAGCTGTGTTCCATGACATTTTTTCTCCGGTGCTCTGAAGTGTTGTGACCTTCCTTCTGCCTTACACCCTTAGCTAGAGTCAAAACAGAGCAGAGGGGACCAGCAGATGGCGTAATGGTTACATCGCTGGACTCCCACAGTTGAGTATAATTTGCATCCTGGACCCAGTGGCTTAAAACTCACACCAGGCGCCTAAGTGCGTACATGCCCAAAATCCTGAGAGCACAATGGAGGAGAAGGGATTGTGGCATGGCCATCCCTTCTTGGGGGGTGATTTCTCGCTCTCTGTCTCTTCCCTCTGTCTTTTCAGCAAGCACACATGCCCTATAGCAAAAATCTCTCTCTCAAAAAGAACTAGAACAGAGTCTTTCTGAGACTATTCTCACGCCTTCACACCCCCATCAAAGCCGAGGTTCTCATTTTAAAAGGAATTTGGAAGGAAAAAAGAGGAATTCAAGTGGCAATTCCCATTCCCTTCTCCAGATATCTGATCCTCACAAGTTAAAACTTGATGAACTACATGTAGAAAGAAAATAGGAGCCAAATGTATTTCAACTTTCAGGAATAAGTCTACACAACATGGTACCGAGCTACATGGTAACGGCATCTCGCCAGAGGCTGAGCAGAGAGATTATGGCATCACCTTTTGACCACTGGAGCCTAGACAGCAGCAGGAGATAGGTAGCTTCATATACGCTGAGCAATGGACAGAGTTTTAAGGAAGGCTTCAAGACTTCATGTATCTTCTGAGAAGCAGACAACAGGTGCCTTACCTCCAGTATCTTGGTTCCAGATCTTCACCTTGCAATCGTATGATGAGGTAGCAATTACAGGCATCAAGCTCACGGCTCTTGGTAGAAAGACACAGGATGCAACAGTCTGGAAATGCCCCTTGTACTCACATATTCTGTTCCGCGTCTGCCTTAGATCCCACAACTGCAAAGTAACAACGTGCATCAGCTAGTACATACACTGTTGTCTGGCTTTATATATGCTTCATTAATTAAAATTCATCTCCCACCTTCCCATGAGCCAGCTCATTCCTCTACTTACCTACTCACATAGCCACCCCTTGTCTTCATCTGTCCCTCCACACCAGCCACCCATCCAGCTAGTGATTTTTTTTTTAAAGAATTATTTTATTTATTTATTTTTTAAAAAATTTAAGAGGCTTTTGCTATTGGGCACGTGTGCTTGCCAAAAAGGCAGAGAGACAGAAAGTGAAAAATCACCCCCCGGGGAGGATGGCAATATGGCAATCCCTCTCCTCCATTCTCCTCTGGGATCTTGGGTACACACGCACATGCGCCCAGCGTGAGTTTAAGCCACCAGGTCTGGGACTCGAACTACAGTCGACTACATGGGAGTCCAGCAACACAGTCATTACACCAACTGCTGGTCCCATATTTATTTAATTTTATTTATTCATTCATTTATTTTAATTTGACTAGACAGAAGGACAGGGGATAATCAGAAGGGAAGCCACCAGATCTGGGACCCAAACCATGGTAGGCCATGTGGGAGTGTCCAGCACCTTTACCGCCACGCCACCTGCTGGTCCCCGCACCTAGTGATTATTTTAAGCACCAATTATGACCCAAACAACCCTGGTTAAGGGTGTCCCAGAAGGACTGGTGCCTTTCTCTATTTTTCTCTCTCTTTTAGTTTTTGCTATAGAGAATGTGTGCTTGCAGAAAGAGACAGAAAGAGAGGAAAAAGTGAGAAATCACCCCCTGGGGAGTGGCCATGCCACAGTCACTTCTCCTCCAGTCTCATCTCTGAATTTTGGGTATGCACACACTTGGTCCCACTGTGATTTTCAAGCAGCTGGGTATCTTTGAATTTTGGGTATGCACACATTTGGTCCCACTGTGATTTTCAAGCAGCTGGGTCCAAGAGTTGAATCTCACAGCCAGTCATGTGGGATCCATTACTGTAACCTCCACGCCACCTGCTGGCTCAGGTTGGTGCCATTTTCATAGTTAGGAAAGTCATTTTCATTCTATAGCATGATGGAAGAGTATGGGCTGCCTGCTTTCAATGACAACTCAAGAACTGCCTTTGTCAGTCTCTTAGCATCTGTGGGCCCCATGGGGACTCCATACTTAGAAATGTCTTCTCATAAGTACATACAGGTGCAGACATTTTCATTTAATGCTTAGAGGTTGCAACTTAATATAGAAAGACCCACGTCTATAAGAGAAGCAACAGTCCCTTGGTCCCACTCTTATTGACACACATCAACAACAAAGGTCAGAGAGGAAAGCAAACTGTATTGTATTAAATTTTTTAAATTTTTACTTTTTTAATAAGGGGAGGGGAAGCAGTGGCATTGTGGTTAAGGTGCTAGACTCCCACAAGGCTAACTGTTCCATAGTCTGAAAGAAACTGAAGCAGGAAATGAGTCTGTAGCAAGTGTATAATATGCTACCAATGCAAAAGTCTTGGCAGTTTGAGTATTGGACCTAACAGCTTGAAAATCATGCTGGGTGCATGTGTGTGCATGCCCAAAATCCTAGGAGGAGAGTGGAGGAGAAAGAATTGCAGTGTGGCCATCCCTCCAGAGGGCGATTTCTCACTTTCCCTTTCACTGTCTCTCTGGTGAAATACTTCACTTGGAGAAGAAATGCTCTATCTAAAGCCTGTAACACTCTGATCTACCATTGATTAGGTAAGAGATTGTGTAAGAGATTTCAACTTGCCATCACTTCCCCAAAACCCAATAGTTCCTAATTCACAGGCAGGCTTGTTTTCAGGATTAAATAACACAGGGCATGTCATGTGCTCAGCCTAGTGCCAGACACATAATAAATAGCTAATAAAATGCGAGCTGTAATTGTTGTACTTAAATACTATGTCACCCTTTTAATTGATAGGCTACATTTAGGAATTTAAGGCATTTTGGAAGGGCCTAGGCCTAATCCTGAAATTAACTTCAAGGAAGGTACATGGGTAAGGGATGGGGATCCAACACTGGAGCTCCCAATTTCCTGACAGCTTGAACTTCTTTACTGTGGTCACTTGTACAATAAGAATACATTTTTACATTTTGTTCTTCCAACAGGCCCTCCCTTTCTATGCTCTACTAGGAGAAGTGACATCTACAGGTTGGTTCTGTGTTCAGCAACTCCCTATTTTGACTCTCATTCCATTCCTCTTTTCTGTTAAAAGAAGCATCTGGAATGGAAAGGATCAATGACTATATGCACTTTTTTTTTTTTTTTTTTTTAGCAAAACCAACAAAATTTATTCTGCAAAAAGCTCTTGGGTGAAGTGCCACGGTCTGAATAGAGGCCGGGAAGTCATACCCAAAGGATTGCTGCTCATCCTCTTATAGGGGCCCTTGTCCAATGAGCAGTTGCCACAGCGTTATAGGATCCTGCCCTGGCCTATGGGAGACAATATTTCTGTTCAACTGGTGGTGGGTGGCCGAAGGCCTAAAGGTTCCCACTGGCAGGATCTGCCATGTTTCTTTTCCCTTCTCCCAGACCCTACAGCGTGGTGGTTGGGGCACTGGACACGCCCACATAGCTAACTGCAGAGTTCCGGACCTGGTGACTTGTTTTCCCACTTTCTCTCGCTCTCTCTCCATTTACTTCTGTTGGTGTTAGGGCTGTCAGACATCCGAGGTCCCGACAGGTGGGTTTCTCATTCAGGTGAAGGCATCTGAAAACTCTACATGCAGACTGCCTGCCAGCCACTACTTTTCATATCATCTGAGTTTGTAGCTGCCCAAGTCCACAGCTGAACCTTCTGCAATCAAAGTATTGCAGGTTAATCTGCACGTTTTCGGAGCTCGGAAAGGCGAACCCACACGCTCAGAGGCCACAGGGGAAAGGCTATATGCACTTTTTTAAAAACTTATTTTTTTAGGGATCAGCACATGGTGTAAGGATTATGTTGCTGGACTCCCATGTAGTAGACTGTGGTTCAAGTCCTGGACCTGGTGGCTTAAACTTTATGCCAGGCATGTGTGCATGCATGTCCAAGGTCCCAAGAGGAGAGCAGAGGAGAGTAGGGACTGGGGCATGGCCATCCCCCCCTGGGGGGGAGGTGATTTCTCGCTTTCTGTCTCTTTGTCTCTCTCTGTCTCTCTGGTGAGTGCATGTGCCCTATAACAAAAATCTCTCTCTAAAAAAATAAATAATATTAAAAAAAATAATTTGCTACAGGGCATGTGCACTTGCCAGAGACAGGCAGAGAGAAGGAAAGTGAGAAAGCAGCCCCCCTCCCATTTTCTCTCCATTTTCCTTTTGGGATTTTGGGCATACATGCACACATGCCTGGTGTAAGTATGCAGTTTAAACAGGTCTGAGCCATTAGCAGAGCCTACCTGAGTACTCAGCTACCTGCATGAGACCAGAGTCAGTCATTTGGTCCCTGGCATCCACACATGTGCACCCCCACACAGTCTCTTACCGTGGCTTCACAGCCTTCCCCTCCAAAGCCATTGCTGCAAGAGATACACGTCCGTCCATCTAAGCTGACTTCACAGTACGTCTGAATGTGCTGCTTTGCGGGAAACACATGAGCTACCTGCAGCCCCCGACTGTCCCATAGCCTGAAATAAATTGAAGGAGGAAATGAGTCTACAGTGTCTAATACACTGTTAATGCAAAAGGCTTTGCTGCTTAGACTGGTCAGAATGGAATGTCACTATTTACCTAAACTGCAGCATGAACCCGATCAATCTCCCCAACTGGCAGAATGTAACCAACTGAATGGCAGCTGAGTTCTTCCTATTTTGAGATGAGTTAATAGGAACTTAGACCAAGCATTTTAATTGCACAAGTTAATTTGTTAATTTGGTCCACTGAGATACTGCTTTACATGGACAAGAAGATGGTTCTATGCCTGTGATTAAAATTTTTAAAAAGATACTTTTTTTATTATGAAACAGTAGAGCAGTCATCATTCCAGAATCAGATACAAAAGATTTGCAGACCTTGGCCAACGTTCACCATGGGTCCACTAGGGAGTGCTCTACCTCTTATCTCATTCTACCTCTGTATTTCATTCCTGCCTTCTTCTAGATAGAATCTCTTCTGAGAGCCACAGTTTTTGTGCTTCTCAGTCTAAAGCTGCTGATCTCAGTGGACTCGCCTGACACTGATGCCGACCATTTCCCAAGGGAGGCCTCCAGCTGATCTGTGAATGGGTCGTCTTGCCTTTCCACCTCCTGGTGGCTGAGTGATTGGGAACACTGGGAGCCATGTAGGGGTAGCAAGCAGAGCCAGGCAGCCTGTCGGGGTGGGTCGAGCGAGTGCCTGGGCCAGCGGTTAATCTGGAACATGTTCAGACGGCAGAAGCTGGCTGAAGCAGCTGCTTTGAAACCATCCAGAACCGGCACTTTTTCCTGGACTGACCTCTAGGCATCGGATCTCTACCTAGATGGTCCACGGGGCCAACTAGGAGAGGGCCAGTACCAATGAGGGGCCAAGAGGCAGGAGGCCCTGGGAAGGGCCCACCAACGTGGAGAAGCAGAGTGAGGCTGAAGTTACTTGAGCACAAACCTTCACCAGAAACCCCTTCCCTGCTGCTCAGTAAGCCCACCTGAGTGTTCTATCTTCCGAGGTCTGTAGTATATACTGTTCTCTGGGAACCCAGCACAGGTGAGTGACCTGGAAAAAGCAAAATGTTCAAAACTTCTCCATACTAAGTCATTGTCTGCAGTAATTCCTGTCAATTGCTAAATAGCATCTCTGCACCCCATCTCAAGGGTTTTGAAGGTACTAATAAATCTGACTTGGAGGGACTTAGTGTTTTGCAGATACTGATGAGTCACATTCTGCTTGTATCTCCAGGATACAGGTGGCAGTGGGAGCAGCTCAGTCAGGTGGGAGTACCAAGACACATGCAGACATCCTTACATTTCCTGAAACCCCAGGCCTGTGGCAGAGGATTGCTGGCCAGGTAGGCAAGGAGAGAAGTCACTGTTCTCAGGTGGGACCCATTGAAGCCCTGGTCTAACAGCTCAAAGGGTTCAGGAAGGGCGATAGCATTCTTCTTAATCCCTGCAGCCTCCTGCTGGGCAGGCATGACATGGTTTTCCCAAGCAGCCCAAGATAACAATTTTCTTTTCCTCCAGCATCTTCACAGATGTGAAGGGCAAGGGACAAGCACACCTGGCCACTGACAGCTGTCATCTTCAATGACAGAACAGGTAACAGCCGCTGACATTTGATGACTGCTAAAGGAACACCAACCATGTGTCACACACAGTGTTACCTCATTTCATCCTCCAGAAGCTTATCAGGTGATATAATTCTCCCCGTGTTATAAATGAAGACACTCGAGAGTTTTAATAATTTTCTTGGAGTAACACAACTAATAAGTGCTAGATCCATGATTTCAACTTAGGAATGACTGACCCCAGAGGCTGTTCAGTTTATATACCAGTCTGCTACCAGAAAATGAAAGGTCTTCAAAAACAGAGTAAACTGGGTCAGCTGATGGCATGATGGTTGAGGAGGCTGGATTCCACATAGCCAACTGCACAGTTTGAGTCCCAAACTTGGTGGCTTGAAAAACATGTTGGGTGTGTATGTGTACATGCCCAAAAACCCCCAAAAGAAAAATGGTGAAGGGATTGTGGCATGACAACCTCCCACGGGGCTGCTTTCTCACTTTCCCTCTTACTTTCCAGCAAGCACATGTGCCCTCTAGCAAATTAAAAAAGAAAAACACAACAGAGGAAATAAAAAATTAAACAAAAAGTAGTGCTTATTTCTCTGTGTGATGTTACATATGCAGAACACACAATGAACACCAGCTATGAGCTTCTAGAAGCCAGGAACTGTGTCCTTGGCCACTACTGTTTCTAGTACAGTGCCTGGCTCTTGGAAGAAATGGAGTAACTATATGGAAGAAATAAATAGGTATGTCATTTTTAATTCCAATATGAGCTAGTAGAATCATTCTTGGGTGCAGAAGATTCAAAAGATCATTTAGTGCAACAACCCTGAGAAGCCATGGTCTCACAGAAAGTTAGAAGGGGAGAGTATACAGGGCAATGTGCCTTGCCAAGAGACAGGCAGAGAGAAGGAAAGTGAGAAAGCAGCCCCCCTCCCATTTTCTCTCCATTTTCCTTTTGGGATTTTGGGCATACATGCACACATGCCTGGTGTAAGTATGCAGTTTACACAGGTCTGAGCCATTAGCAGAGCCTACCTGCATGAGACCAGAGTCAGTCATTTGGTCCCTGGCATCCACACATGTGCACCCCCACACAGTCTCTTACCGTGGCTTCACAGCCTTCCCCTCCAAAGCCATTGCTGCAAGAGATACACGTCCGTCCATCTAAGCTGACTTCACAGTACGTCTGAATGTGCTGCTTTGCGGGAAACACATGAGCTACCTGCAGCCCCCGACTGTCCCATAGCCTGAAATAAATTGAAGGAGGAAATGAGTCTACAGTGTCTAATACACTGTTAATGCAAAAGGCTTTGCTGCTTAGACTGGTCAGAATGGAATGTCACTATTTACCTAAACTGCAGCATGAACCCGATCAATCTCCCCAACTGGCAGAATGTAACCAACTGAATGGCAGCTGAGTTCTTCCTATTTTGAGATGAGTTAATAGGAACTTAGACCAAGCATTTTAATTGCACAAGTTAATTTGTTAATTTGGTCCACTGAGATACTGCTTTACATGGACAAGAAGATGGTTCTATGCCTGTGATTAAAATTTTTAAAAAGATACTTTTTTTATTATGAAACAGTAGAGCAGTCATCATTCTAGAATCAGATACAAAAGATTTGCAGACCTTGGCCAACGTTCACCATGGGTCCACTAGGGAGTGCTCTACCTCTTATCTCATTCTACCTCTGTATTTCATTCCTGCCTTCTTCTAGATAGAATCTCTTCTGAGAGCCACAGTTTTTGTGCTTCTCAGTCTAAAGCTGCTGATCTCAGTGGACTCGCCTGACACTGATGCCGACCATTTCCCAAGGGAGGCCTCCAGCTGATCTGTGAATGGGTCGTCTTGCCTTTCCACCTCCTGGTGCGTGGCTGATTGGGAACACTGGGAGCCATGTAGGGGTAGCAAGCAGAGCCAGGCAGCCTGTCGGGGTGGGTCGAGCGAGTGCCTGGGCCAGCGGTTAATCTGGAACATGTTCAGACGGCAGAAGCTGGCTGAAGCAGCTGCTTTGAAACCATCCAGAACCGGCACTTTTTCCTGGACTGACCTCTAGGCATCGGATCTCTACCTAGATGGTCCACGGGGCCAACTAGGAGAGGGCCAGTACCAATGAGGGGCCAAGAGGCAGGAGGCCCTGGGAAGGGCCCACCAACGTGGAGAAGCAGAGTGAGGCTGAAGTTACTTGAGCACAAACCTTCACCAGAAACCCCTTCCCTGCTGCTCAGTAAGCCCACCTGAGTGTTCTATCTTCCGAGGTCTGTAGTATATACTGTTCTCTGGGAACCCAGCACAGGTGAGTGACCTGGAAAAAGCAAAATGTTCAAAACTTCTCCATACTAAGTCATTGTCTGCAGTAATTCCTGTCAATTGCTAAATAGCATCTCTGCACCCCATCTCAAGGGTTTTGAAGGTACTAATAAATCTGACTTGGAGGGACTTAGTGTTTTGCAGATACTGATGAGTCACATTCTGCTTGTATCTCTAGGATACAGGTGGCAGTGGGAGCAGCTCAGTCAGGTGGGAGTACCAAGACACACGCAGACATCCTTACATTTCCTGAAACCCCAGGCCTGTGGCAGAGGATTGCTGGCCAGGTAGGCAAGGAGAGAAGTCACTGTTCTCAGGTGGGACCCATTGAAGCCCTGGTCTAACAGCTCAAAGGGTTCAGGAAGGGCGATAGCATTCTTCTTAATCCCTGCAGCCTCCTGCTGGGCAGGCATGACATGGTTTTCCCAAGCAGCCCAAGATAACAATTTTCTTTTCCTCCAGCATCTTCACAGATGTGAAGGGCAAGGGACAAGCACACCTGGCCACTGACAGCTGTCATCTTCAATGACAGAACAGGTAACAGCCGCTGACATTTGATGACTGCTAAAGGAACACCAACCATGTGTCACACACAGTGTTACCTCATTTCATCCTCCAGAAGCTTATCAGGTGATATAATTCTCCCCGTGTTATAAATGAAGACACTCGAGAGTTTTAATAATTTTCTTGGAGTAACACAACTAATAAGTGCTAGATCCATAATTTCAACTTAGGAATGACTGACCCCAGAGGCTGTTCAGTTTATATACCAGTCTGCTACCAGAAAATGAAAGGTCTTCAAAAACAGAGTAAACTGGGTCAGCTGATGGCATGATGGTTGAGGAGGCTGGATTCCACATAGCCAACTGCACAGTTTGAGTCCCAAACTTGGTGGCTTGAAAAACATGTTGGGTGTGTATGTGTACATGCCCAAAAACCCCCAAAAGAAAAATGGTGAAGGGATTGTGGCATGACAACCTCCCACGGGGCTGCTTTCTCACTTTCCCTCTTACTTTCCAGCAAGCACATGTGCCCTCTAGCAAATTAAAAAAGAAAAACACAACAGAGGAAATAAAAAATTAAACAAAAAGTAGTGCTTATTTCTCTGTGTGATGTTACATATGCAGAACACACAATGAACACCAGCTATGAGCTTCTAGAAGCCAGGAACTGTGTCCTTGGCCACTACTGTTTCTAGTACAGTGCCTGGCTCTTGGAAGAAATGGAGTAACTATATGGAAGAAATAAATAGGTATGTCATTTTTAATTCCAATATGAGCTAGTAGAATCATTCTTGGGTGCAGAAGATTCAAAAGATCATTTAGTGCAACAACCCTGAGAAGCCATGGTCTCACAGAAAGTTAGAAGGGGAGAGTAGTTAGGACCCAAGACTCTAAAGCCTGGTCAGGGGCCCCAGATCTCTCTCACAGGCTTCTCCCCCATCCCATAGTCCTTTCTGCTGCCCTGTTCTATACCAAGTCTGAGTTCATACCAAGTTCCTGGAGACAGATGCTCTCTCCACACACTGTCCGGTCCCCACATCCCACAGAAGCAGGGTGTTGTCCCGAGAGCCAGTGCACAGCTGTGACGAGTCTTTGAAAACAATGGTGAGAAGGTGGCCCATGAGATGGAGCTTGAACAGGGCTTTTTGGGAAGCATAAAGATGCCAGGAAGACCTGCTGTACTCTACCTGGACTCACAGCCAATCCGGTGACCACCATGGCATGGCCAGACAGCTGCTGCCTTGGTTGTGAAGAACCGTGCAAGTCCCACATCATGACCGTCCTGTCACGAGAGGCACTGAAGAACTGGTTGGATTTGGAAACACAAGCTACCTGGTCAAGGCAAAACACACACACACCAAAAAGCAGAAATAACTGTGGAGTGCTTGTTAGACTGGACTTTATAATGGAGGAAAGATGAGTCTGCAAACTGCATCCCCATGCACATTTTTTTTTTTAATGAGGCACACATACTCACAGGAGAGACAGAGAAAGGGAGAGAGGGAGAGTAACAATTATATTGAGGCGATGCCTCAACTCCTTCTCCCCCATTCTCCTCTTGGGATTTTGGGTACGTACACACACACACATACACACACACACCCCAAGCATATTTTCCAAGCTGCCGGGCCTGGGACTTGAACTGCAGACTCACTCATTTGAGATCCAGCCACCTTAACCACCAGGCCACCTGGCTGGTATGCTAAGTGTATTTATTTTGGCTCATTTAGGTAAACTTTGAAGAGGGGAGTTATTAGATCATTGGGAAATTCATGCTGTATTTTTCTATGCAAAAAATGCATCATGACTTTCCCAACATCCCAATATATGAGAGGACTTCACAAAGTTTATTGAAAAAATGGAATTAAAGTATAAATTTATTTTGGCACCAAAAAATTTTGAAATCTTTGCAGTTTTTCAATAATATACATTTTCTATAAGCTTTCTGAAGACCCCTTAGATATAATGGCAGTCTCTCTTTTTTTTTAAGGCTTTTTTGTCACTTACTGTGACTTTTTTCTTTACTGATGATAGACCATGTGCACATATATATATGTGAGTGTGTAAGAAAAAAAGAGAAAGGACACAGAGTCTGGTCACACTACTATCCCCTCCCTCCAGTCCTCCAAGCCACTGGATCCTGGGCACTCATGAGTATGCCTGGTGTGTTTCAGACTGACTGGGCTGGATATTTTTTTTCTTTTGTGACAGAGGGTACATGTATTTGTCAGAGAAAGAGAGAGAAAGACAGAGAGATGGAGAGGAGAAAGCATCCCCATGGGGAATGGTCATGCTAGAATCCCTTCCTCTCTACCTCCCCCTCCCCTCTGGATTTTGGGCATGCATACACATGTACCCAGCATGCTTTTCAAGCTGCAGGACCGGAGACTCGTAACACATGGTTGGGTGTATAGGATCTAGTTGCCTTAACCACCAGGCTATGGAGTTGGATATGGAGCTGGCCTCTGGGCCAGAGCTTTGAACCACATTGCCACAGGAACCTGGCTCTCTTGGACAGTGCATTATTGCTGCAACACGAAACCAGGCCTCTCTTGGTGGCTTACTGTACTCCATAATGCTATTTAACAAAATAATTTTCATTTTGAGAGGTTTTTGCAATAGGGCTCATGCACTTGCCAGAAAGACAGAGAGAGAGAAAATGAGAAATCACCCCTCCCCGAGGGGATGGCCACGCCGTGATCTCTTCTCCTCCATTCTCTTTCCGGGACCTTGGGCACACATGCACATGCGCCCAGCATGAATTTAAGCCACTGAGTCTGAGACTCGAACTGTGGTCTGCTACATGGGAGTCCAGCGACATAGCCATTGTGCCAACTGCTGGTTCCAACAAAATAATTTTTTTAAAGAATTATTTTATTTAACTTTATTAATTTAATTTGACCAGAGAAGGACAGAGTGAGAGTGAGAGAGAGAGAGAGAGAAAGTGAGAAAGTGAGAAAGTAAGCCACCAGGTCCAGGACTTGAACTGCGGTCGGCCATGTGGGAGTCTAGCACCCTTAACCACCACGCCACCTGCCAACTCCTAACAAAATAATTTTTATTCAACTTTTGTTGACTTTCTAAAAACTTTCCCAAGTAGCCTAGAAGGCTCTCTATTAAGGGCTTAACAACAAAGGGAAACTGTCCAGCATAATCATAATAACAGCTAAGTGCTCTGCTTCGCTGGAGCAGGCCTTCACAGCATCAAAGGAAACCCCTTTCACTTCTCCCTCAGACTGAACATTTCATCACTCTTAATATCTAGAACTATTAGATATTACCACAAAATAATAATCATTTTGCAGTTACCTTGGTGATCTCCCGTTCATGTCCTCTGAACCTTTTCACCACATTTCCAGTTTTCCAATTATAGGCCACAACCATCTGCAAAGAATTATTAGAATATTCTTTTAATTTTCATTTTACTGAATTAGCCTTTACTTTGAGTCCAGGACTCAAACTACAGTCAGTCATGTCCAATACCTCAACTACCTACTGGCCCTAATTTTTAATATTTTAGAATTTGACCAGAGGGAATCTGTACTTACCAGAGAGAGACAGAAACACAGAGAGAGGAGAGTGAGAAAGCACTCCTTGGTGGGGTATGGGCATGATGCAATCTTTTCTCCATTCTCCATGCTGTCAGAATCTTTGGCACATATAAAATATGCCCAGTGTGTCCCTCAAGCCACTGGGAGTGGGACTTGAACCATGCAGTCAGCCATATGGGATCCAGTTTCCATAACCACTAGGTCACAGGACTGCCTCACTTTTTTTAAATTTGAAAAATAAAAGCGAGGGAACCAGCAGTTAGCGTAATGGAAAGCGAAAACAAACCCAAAACAAAACAAATACCCTCCATAATCCCTTCTGCCAAAGAGAATCACTGTTAACATTGTCTCTCCTTTTTCCTAGGTGTATACAATTATAATTTATTGTAAGCAATTCTTTCTATAAACAGTCAAGTCTCTGCAGTTTATTGCTGGAGAGTAGGGGGCATATATACTATGGTAGACCAAGCCCTGTTGCACATGACCTAAAACCAATTCCTAATCTGTAAAACAGAATAATATTTGCTCGAGCTACCATTCACAGGTGTGAGTGAGGTATATCTAAATAAAATTTCATGCATCTAAGATGATATAAAGACAAAATGCTGCCAATTAAACTGTGACACAATGATTTATCACTGATTTTTAGATTCATGGTGATTTGAGAGATGTTAAAATTTGAAAATATCTGTATGTTAGAACTTGCAAAATATACCACGCAAGTGGATTTGAAGGTTTTAAGAGGTTGTTGAAAATGAGAAGCATTATAATAAGTATTACTTATAATAAAAGAATCAGCATTGGGGTTAGCAGGTGGACTGGTGGTTAAGGTGCTGGCTTACACATGACTAACTGTGGTTCGAGTCCCCATCCTGGTGGCTTGCTTTCTCACTTTCCCTCTTTCTCTCTGTTTCTTTCTCTATTGAGTGCAGTACCATATAGAAAATTTGAAAATAATAATGATAATAAAGAATAAGTAATTCTTTAAAGAAAAAATCATCATTTTTCTACTAATGTCCTAGCTGCAAGTGCTATGATAGATCCAATATGAAGGAGAGAGAACACAATTAAATTCAAAGTGACAAGGGAAATAAGGACAAAAACGTAGAAGGGTGAAGCATCGTGCATACCAGGGCAGAGATTTTGGCAAAAGAGCAGCATAAAAAAGGAGACTAGAAGGACCAGCAGTTAGTGTAATGGCTATGTCGCTGGACTACCATGTAGTCAACCGTGGTTCGAGTCCCAGACCCAGTGGCTTAAACTCACGCCGGGTGCGTGTATGTGCATGCCCAAGATCCTGAGAGGAGAATGGAGGAGAAGGGATTGCGGCATGGCCATCCCTCCTGGGGGGTGATTTCTCGCTTTCTGTCTCTCTGTCTCTCTTTGTATTTCTGGCGAGCACATGCGCCCTATAGCAAAAATCTCTCCAAAAAAAAAACAAAAAAGAGGAAAAAAAAAAGGAGACTAGAATGTTCCTTTTGCTGATAAATAACTCCTGTGCCTGTAAGCCGGTGTAAAAATGGATGGACTGGAATAATAATACCTGGCATTTATAAAAAGCATGAGGTTGGTCTGGCATAGTGCTAAGGACCTTACCTATGTCCTCTCATTTAATCCTAATGGCTGTCCTGTGAGTTTAGTGTCATTATCACCACTTGACAAGTAAGGAGACTGAAGTTCAAAAAATTTAAAGACATGCCCAAAGTAAAAGGAAGTGGCAGAGCAGAGCTTTAAGCCCAATCTAACTCTGAAGCCCAAACTTTTACATGAGTCAACCCTATTGCCAGAAAAGTAAAATGTGGACTTCTTTGAAGGTCTTTTTCCTTCCCTGCAATATGTTAGTTTCGTGGGAAACATTGCAAACCACACCTTATCTTTTCCTCCGGAGACACAAAGATCTGAGTTCAGAGCGGCAACGACAGAGACGGAATCCACGTGAGCTGGGCTATACTCTTGCAAAGCTTTAGTTTGAGTTCTCTCTTCTATAATGTCATCGGGCCTGCTAAAGAGAGGATGAAAAATGA
The DNA here is from genome assembly GCF_000334495.1 of Tupaia belangeri chinensis. Taxonomy (NCBI): domain Eukaryota; kingdom Metazoa; phylum Chordata; class Mammalia; order Scandentia; family Tupaiidae; genus Tupaia; species Tupaia belangeri. The sequence continues at coordinate 4,352,944 of NW_006159542.1, forward strand.
GAGGCCCAATGGCAAGGAAGTGGATGAGGGAGCAGGGGGAAGAAGAGTGTAGGCTAAGGTAGTAATGCAGGCCAGGCAAAGGAGGAAGATGAGAAAGGAGAAGAGAAAGGAGACACCAACATTGCTAGAAGTGGTGTCATTTACTCCGAAAATACTCAGAATGACTGAATGGCTGGAACCTGGTATAGGGGAACCCTGAAACCAAGAAGCCTAGAGTGTTTCCTCACACTAGAGATTAGTCCCAAAGATGCAGGGCCCCTCCGTATGTGGGTGCAGACACTAGTTAACAAGCTGTTTATCCAGAAGAAATAGACCAAACCTTTCAGAAAGGTCATCAGCACTTGCTCTGAGCCTTCTCTTTCTGTAGTAGGAAGTTTCATGGGGCATGATAAAACTTGGGGGACCAGGGTAGAATGGTTTACCTGTACTTGTAAGTGCTCTGCTTGAGTTTGCTTTGCAGTTTTCCCATTGTGGCACAGAACCCACACAAAACCTTCCGAGGAGTTGGTTTCGGCTGGCACCTGAGTAGCAGCATCCCTTGTGGCTGCTGGAATCTGTGTTCCCTGGTTAGTAACAAGAAGAATACATATTGTTGATTTCCTTAGGCACAATAATGGTAGCATGGTTATATTAAAAAATAAATTCTTGGCCAACTCCAGTGGCACAGTAGTAACACAATGCCCTGTGATGCTGAAGCCACATGGGAAGCTCTCGGGTTCACGTCCCAAGGTCTCCTTATACGTGACAGGTGGGCACACACATGCCCATGATCATCACTGGCTGAGGTCGGGGATGAATCATGTCATGAAGACTCGATTGGGGGGTACCTCTCTCTTTCTCCCTCTTTCTGCGTGTGTCTCTCTCTGAAGAAATAAATAGGGAGTAGCAGATGGCATAATGGTTACGTCACTAGACACCTACATAGTTGACTGTGGTTAAAGTCCTGGCTTAAAACTCACACTGGGCATGTGTGCATGTGTGCCCAAAATTCGGAGAGGAGAATGGAGGAGAAGGGATTGTGGTGTGGTCATTCCCCTGGGGGGTGATTTCTCATTTTCAGTCTCTTTGTCTTTCCAATGAGCACACATGCCCTATAGCAAAAAGCTCTTTTAATTAATTAATTAATTAATTAATTAATTTATTTATTGAGAGGTTTTTGCTACAGGGCACGTGCACTTGCCAGAAAGACAGAGAGAAACAGAAAGCGAAAAATTATCCCCCAAGGGGAATGGCCATGCCACTATCCCTTCTCCATTCTCCTCTGAGGATTTTGGGTATGCATACACACGCGCCTGGCATGAGTTTAAGTCACTGGATCCAGGACTCAAACCACAGTCAACTACATGGTAGTCCAGTGACATAGCCATTATACATGCACACACACATGCCTGCTGGTCCCACAAAAATCTCTCTTAAAAAAAAAAAGACAGAAAGAAAACTACATCATTTTAAAAATCCTGTTGAAAAAACATTCATTAAAACATTAACTCATTAATTCAACATTTGCTTTTCATCCTATCCCTGCTTCAGTCTTTCAGCTCAGGAATTGCAGCCTCCAAGAAAGCATTAGCATACAGAAAAAAGGGGAAAAAATCTAATTAAAAAACAGCTAGTGGGACCAGCAGTTGGCATACTGGCTATGTCGCTGGACTCCCATGTGGTCGACCGCGGTTCATGTCCCGGACCCCATGGCTTAATCTCACACTAGGTGTGTGTGCGTGCGTGCCCAAGATCCCGAGAGGAGAATGGAGGAGAAGGGATTGTGGCATGGCCATCCCCCCTAGGAGGTGATTTCTCGCTTTCTGTTTCTCCA
>NW_006159542.1:4354787-4358339 GCF_000334495.1 Tupaia belangeri chinensis
TTTTCTTTCTGGGCAGCACGAATGCACCATAACAAAAAAAAAAAAAAAAAAAAAAACAACTCTCCAAAAAAGAAAAAAAACTAGTAAGTTCTTCAATAAGTTAAACATAGACTTGCCATGTGACCCACTGATTCTGCTCCTGGGAGAGTCAAAAGAATTGAAAACAGGTGTTCACACAAATATTTGTACAAATGGTCATGGAAGCACTGTTCACAACAGAAAAAAAGTGAAAACAACTCATATATATATATATCAGTAAATGAACAAATAAAATATGGTCTACTTACACAATGGAATACTGTTTAGGCATAAAGAGGAATAAAGCACTATTACATGCAATGATATGGACAAACTTTGAAAACATCATGCTAAGCAAAAGAAGTCAAACTTAAAAGGCCACATTTTGTATAATTCCATTTATATGAAATATCTATAGGTGGTAAATCTAGACAGACATGAGGCAGATGGGGAGCCAAGATCTGGGGAGATCTGGGGAGAAGAGGGAGCAACTGTTTAATAGGTGCAGTTTCCTTTTGGGGTGATGACATGTTCTGGAATTAGCAGCAATGGTTCTAAATCTCACTACTCTTAAATTGTATATTATGAGTACTCTCACAATAAAATAAATACTAAGAGCATATAATTAAATTTTTAAATGAAGCTTTTTTAGTTATTCTAAAAGGTTATGACTTTTCTTGCTACCAAACTGTTTTTAAATAATTTCTTTGTGGTACTTCTTGAAATTAGTGTACCAGGATCATGAGGTTAATGTATAATAATAATGAGATACTAGAGATAATAATACTAGTGAAATAATACAGGTAATGCTGTATTCCAGGAGTTTTGAAAGTGTGATCTGAGGACTGGGGGATTTCTAAGAGCCTTTCAGGGAGTCCCTGAGGTTCTCACGATTTCTTTTTCTTTTTTTGGAGAGGTTTTCGCTATAGGGCGCGTGCACTCGCCAGACAGAGCGAGACAGAGACAGAAAGCGAGAAATCACACCCCAGGGGGGATGGTCATGCCGCAATCCCTTCTCCTCCATTCTCCTCTTGGGATCTTGGGCACGCACGCACATGCGCCCGGTGTGAGTTCTAAGCCACTGGGTCCGGGACATGAACCACGGTCGACTACGTGGGAGTCCAGCGACATAGCTGTTACGCTAACTGCTGGTTCCCTCTCACGATTTTCTTTTTATATTTAAACCCAAACAATATATTGCCAAAGGGTGACTATGGAAGCAGATGTAAGAATGTAACTGTCTTTTTTTTTATTTAAGCCAAACTTGAAAGAGATTTGCAAAAATGTAAGACAATACTGTTCATTCCAATTAAATTTTTATTTGTTTTGGGAAAGTATTTTTCATAAAATAATGTCATTTATGTTAAAATGCAATAGATTTTTTTTACTAATACTTAAATACTTTTTAAAAAGAATTATTTATTGAATTTTATTTATTATTATTATTACTATTATTTTTATTTGACCAGAGAGAGACAGAGAAAGGGGAAGGGAGAGTGAAAAAGCAAGCCACCAGATCTGGGACTCAAATATCAGTCAGCCATGTGGGAGTCCAGCACCTTAACCACCATGCTATCTGCTGGCCCCAAGGAACCCATGGAAATGGCAGATAAAGAATTTAAAATATGCATAGTGACAAAACTAACAGAGATGCAAGAGAAGAGAGACAACAAACTCCAGAAGATGCAGGAGAAGTGACACCAAATTCCAGGAGGTGAGGAAGTTCTTCCATGGTCTGAAAGAGGAGATACACATCATAAAAAGTCATCAAACAGAATTGTTAGAGATCCTCCATTCTCCTCTCAGGATTTTAGAAATGTGCACACATGCACCAGGTGTGGTTTTTTCATTTTAATTTTTCTTTTGAGGGTTTTTTTCCTATAAGGCACGTGTACTTGCCGGAGAGACAGACAGAAAGTGAAAAATCATCCCTCAGGGTGCATGTCCATGCTTCGATCCCTTTTCCTCCATCCTCCTCTAGGATTCTGGACACACACGCACACATGCCTGTACTAAGTTTAAGCCACTGAGTCTGGGACTTGAACCATAGTCAACTACATGGGAGTCCAGCAACATAACCATTATGCCATCTGCTATTCCCAAAAGCTATGATTTATTTTTTAAAGAATTATTTTATTTTAACTTTATTTATTATTATTTTCCAATTTGACCAGAGACAGAAAGAGAGAGAGGGAAGTGGGAAAAGGAAGTCATCAGGTTTGAGATTTGAACCATGGTTGGCCACGTGGGAGCCTTTAACCACCACAGCACCTGCCAGTCCCCAAAGCTCTAATTTTTAGGAGTGAAGGGACCAGCAAATGGCTTAATGGCTACGCCGATGGACTACCATGTAGTCGATCGACTCTAATTTTTAGGAGTGAAGGGACGAGCAAATGGCGTAATGGCTACGCCTCTGGACTCCCATGTAGTCAATCGCAGTTCAAATCCCAGACCCAGTGGCTTACAAAACACTGGGTGCATGCGCATGCGTGCCAAAGATCCCGAAAGGAGAATGGAGGAGAAGGGATTGTGGCATGGCCATCCCCCCTGCGGGGGGATTTCTCACTTTCTGACTCTCTGTCTCTCTCTGTCTTTCTGGAGAGCGCACACGCGCCCTATAGCAAAAGCCTCTCCAAAAAAACCTGAGAACCACTGACTCAGAAATTAAATAATATTAATATTGGATGACATATTAGAATTAAAAGAGTAATTGTTTTCCAAATGTACTTACATTGTCTTCATCGAGTAACTTATTAATTACACACTCAAAGACACTCATCCACTGCTCCTTCAGGAAACACCTACTAAATACTTAATTTGCATAGGTCCTGAACTATGCAAATTAAGCTGGTGACATAGAGAAAAAATTAGAAACCTGATGTGACCGTGGCCGGCACGAACATTTGCTGGAACTGAAGGCATAGATGAAGGGCTAGTCTCAGTTACTCCAGGTCATGTATCTTTTGTGACTAGCTGTCCCCTGAGATGCCACCGGACTAGAGGGAGTAAATGGGGCAGCATTACTGTGTATAACAGTACAAGTCACCATTTTTTCAAGGGTTCAAGGTGATCTAAGAGATAAGTTTCTTTCTTTCTAGTTTGCTGTAAAGCATGTACACTCACCAAAAAGGGAGAGAGAGAGAAAGAGAGAGGGAGCACACCCTCCAGGGGATGGCCATGCCTCAATTCTTTCTCCTCCATTCTCTTCTTGGGATTTTGAGTGTGCACACACACATGACTGGCATGCTTTTCAAGCTGGGACTTAAACCAGATGATTGGCCACGTGGGATCCAATTGCCTTAGCCACCATACTACCTGGCTGGCTCAGAGATAAGTTTCTTATGGTACAACTAGCCTACTTTGAGGAAGAAGTGTCTACGGTCAGAACAGCAACTAAAATACACCAAGCAAAAAAATTTTACCCTTACTATTGAAAAACAATTTCCAGAAAAATTGCAGCCTACTTTTGAGGAGTTGCCAGAATTGACCTTCCTTTTTTTTTTTTTTTTTTTTTTTTTTTTTTTTTTTTTTTTT
>NW_006159542.1:4358403-4371153 GCF_000334495.1 Tupaia belangeri chinensis
CCCCCCCAGGGGGCATGGCCACACCACAATCCCTTCTCCTTCATTCTCCTCTCAGGATCTTGGGCACGCACGCACATGTGCCCGGCGTGAGTTTAAGCCACCGGTCCAGGACTTGAACTACAGTCGGCTACATGGGAGTCCAGAGACATAGCCATTACACCAACTGTTGGTCCCCAGAACTGACCTCCTGACCATGGGTAAGCAGTACAGAAGCACCTTACAGTGGAAAGAACAGTGTGTGCGGCTCCAAGCATCCTGGGCTCCAGGCCCAGCTGTGCCTCATCTATAAAATCAGGACACTAGATTAAATTATTTTTAGCAGACTACCTGCTCCCTAAGAAGGACTCTCATTAGTCTCCTTTGTACCCCAGGTGGCTTGCATAGTACAACAAGAATATTTGTTGTGAAGTAGTGAATCTAAGGTCCCTTCCAGTTCAGACCTTCTAAGATTCTCTTTTACAGGCCACAAGATGTACTCAGAGGAAAAAAATCCAGAATCCATTTCAAAAAGCTTGGGGTTGGTGTTACTTATAAACACAAGATGCTGGGCTCCCTAATTGCTAGCCTAACCTATTTTTCAACACTGTCATCAAACTAGATAGATGCCACCCACAGATGTAGGTCACTGGAAATTGCAGGTGCTACAAATGGACTAGTTCGGCTAAAAGCTGACTAGATTCTTAGCTGGTATCTTTAGAGAGCAATATTTTACATGCAAAGAGTGTTCACAGGACAATCTAAGGATAAGTAAATTTCAGAATTACTTACCCCTCAACCAATAGGATGTTCCTGGTGAGCTGCCGTGTTCAATGATTTGTAACGTTTCTCCTTTGGAAAATAGTTCAGGCAGTCACTTTCTAATCTCTGTAATTAGTGAAAAGATGCTCAACTTAATCTCTTTCCTGTCTAAGCATGTGTGCACTGACAAGAGGTTTACAAGATAAATAAAGACCTTGTTTAATGAAAGAAACTGTTACATGTAGTTTTCTCTCACGAAGAAAGAAGTATCTTAAAAAATTCCAAGATTATTTTACTCACATTTTCAACAATTAGGAAAAGTATTCCATGTTAATTATGTGTCTATTTTAAAATAGGAAAATAGAATATACTAAAATGAATCATTGAACATTGGACATTACTCATTATCTAATATTTCTGTTTATCAAAAATCTTCAGAGTTGAGGGGCCAGGCTGACCCACATGAGAAGTTCTAGGTTCTCCTCTACGACTTCTCTGAGAATGCAGAACATGGGTGTGCCATGATCTAGGCTGGCTGAAGCTGGGGTAGACCATGTAGTCAGGACCCTCTCGGGGGTTTTCTCTCTCTCTTCTCTCTCCTGCTTGCTCATGGAAGAAATAAACTAAAACAAAAATCTTTAGAATTGACTTCTAACTTCACAGGAGATTGTATTTTTAAAAAATGCAATTTCTCCTGTTTTAAATAAGTATGAATTTAGAATCTAAAAAATAGATTTAATCTAGAATCATGTCATAGAATTTGAGTTGGAAAGGACCAGCAGATGGCATAATGGTTACTTTACTGGACTTCCACGTAATCGACTATGGTTTGAGTCCTGGACCCAGCAGCTTAAAATTCACATGGGGTGCATGTGTGTGGGTCCCCAAAATCCCAAGAAGAGAATGGAGTAAGGATCATGGCATGGCCATCCCCCATGGGGGGTGATTTCTTACTTTCTGTCTCTTTGTCTCTCTAGAGAGTACACATGCTCTATAGCAAAAATCTCTCTTTAAAAAAAAGAGAGAATTTGAGAGCTTTTTAAAATCATCATATAAAAGTCCTTTATTTAAAGATCTAGAGGGCTGGTTGCTCTTCGGCAAACTGGAGGGAAAGAAAAAAAAAAAAGAAAGATCTAGACAGCAGGTGCCAATGTGCAGCAGTTAAGCGCTGTGTAGAGGGAACAAGATCCCGCATGGCCAATTGCAGTTCAAATCTTGGTGCACCTGCTTGAAAAACATGCCAGGCATAGGTGTGCATGCCCAGGATCCTGACAGGATGGAGAAATGTAGGAAAAGAACGTTATGTATGACCAGGCTCTGTCAGGGGATGCTTTCTTCCTCTCCCTCATGCACACAGTCAAGGACATTAAATAAATAAATAAACAGTAATATGTAAAAACATGTAAATATTAAAGACCTAGAGATAAGATCAGAAACACTATTTGTTAAAAATTATAACCAGGTAGATCTTTTGTCTTCTAGTCCAGAATTTTCATTATGTCTAAAAAGAAAAAATAGATTTATTACCTTTTTTTTTTTTTTTTTTTTTTTTATAAAAAATACACCCTCACTGGAGAGAGACAGTGAAAAGGAAAGTGAGAAATCACCCTCCAGGGGGTATGGCCACACCACAATCCCTCCTCCTCCATTCTCCTCTTGGGATTTTGGGCATGCATGCCCATGCACCCAGCATGATTTTCATGCTACTAGGTCTGTACTCAAACTGCAGTCAGCCTTGTGGGAATCCCATACCTTCACCACCACATTTACTGGCCCCAGTTTTATTGTATTTTAACAACATTATTTTAAGAATGCAAATAAACTCTAATTACAAATTTACAGTGTAATTATACTAAGAAGTAAGCAGCACAGAATAGCCAGAATAACATTTGATTAAGTGCATTAGTATCTTAATTAAGACAAGACTAAGTACGAACTACAGTTCTACTGTGGCCTTGGGCCAAGTTGCTGAACCTAAGTCTCAGTTTCCTACGTGTAAAATGGGATCATAATTCTGCAATTGATTTCTGTGAGAATTTAAAATATCTCTTAAGCTGCACAGAGAAGCACTCTAAGTGCTTTATTTGTTTACTTTTAATTGCCAGAGGGCCTGTGTGCTTGCCAGAGAGAGAGGAGAGGGACAGGGCTGGGGAGAAAGCACTTCCCAGGACGAGCTGGCAGCATGGTGGTTAAGGCAGCTGGATCCCACATGGCCAACTGTGCAGTTTAAGTCTCAGATCCAGTGGCTTGAAAATGCCAAATGTATCTGCATGTGTGCCAAAAATCCTGAAAGGAGAAATGGAGAAGGGATTGGAGTATGGCCATCCCTTGTGAAGGTGCTTTCTCATTTATTCTCTCTCTCTCTCTCTATGAAGGTGCTTTCTCATTTATTTTCTCTCTCTCTCTCTCTCTCTCTCTCTCTCTGTGTGTGTGTGTGTGTGTATGTCTTTGTCTCTCTCTGATAAGTGCACATGCCTTCTAGCAAATTTAAAAGCAAGCAAGCAAGCAAGCAAGCAAGCACCCTCTGGTGGTATAATGGTCACACCACAATCCCTCCTGCACTTCTCCATCCTGTCTTGATTTGGGGCATCATGTACGCACATATGGTGTCCAGAGTGTTTTCCAAGTAGCCAGGACTCCAACTAGCATGTGACTGTGTGGGATCCTCCTCCCTTAATCATTAGGCTATGGGATTGGCCCTAAGTGCTTTAATTTTATTAACCTAGCTCATCTATTCCATGGCCTAGCTGCAGCATACACTGGATGGTGTTGCTTAGCAGGCTGAGGCCACATGGGAGACCTGCTGAGATTCCTAGACCACCTTAAAAAGCCAGGTGCAATGGTGTGTGCCTGAAGGCCTGGCTGTTTGGGAGGCTAAGGCAGAAGGATCACAAGCTTGCTGCCCTGTGGGCAACATAGAGAGACCCTGTTCGAAAAAGGCAGACAAGGTGGCATATATCTCTGATCCCAGCTATTTGGGAGGGTAGGCAGAAATATGGAGACACAGGCAGACCTATCTAGAGCACCATCCACCCACGTACACAGATATATACACATGCATAGGGGAAAAAAATCTATTCTACATGCCTCTGGTATAGACACTGTTACCAGAACCATTTTGCAAATTAGAAAACAACTAAGGTACAGTGATATTTTACAACTTGCTCAAGTTTGCACTGGAAACAAGTGTCAGAGCTGTAACTTAAATTCAGGCAGTTCTGGGACCAGCGGATGACATAATGGTTATGTCACTGGACTCCCATGTAGTAGACCATGGTTCAAGTCCCAGACCCAGTGGCTTAAAACTCATACCAGGTATGTGTGCATGCATGTCCAAGATCCCAAGAAAAGAACAGAGGAGAAAGGATTGTGGTGTGGCCATTCACTTGGGGGGAGGTGATAATTTCTCGCATTCTGTCTGTCTGGCAAGTGCACGTGCCCTATAGCAAAAATATCTCTCAAATAAAAAATTCAGGCGGTTCTACTCCAGAGGCCTAGATCCTGACTAGGGAGGGTAATGCCTTGTTCCTTATTTTATTTTTTTTTTTTTTGGTACATCTTTACAAAAGCTAATGCATACAGAGCCTTTGGTTCAACCTAGCAAACTGTTAATAATAAATGATGGTTACTTACACGAATGCAAGACTAGCAATGATAATGCTGAAAGCAACAAATTTACCCTTAATGCCACTCATAGTATGTGTACATTAAACATATTCATCAAATGCAAGGGGATTTCAAAAAGTTGGTGGAAAACAGAATTAAAGTATGAGTTTACCTTGCAAAATGTTCTAGAATCCATGTAGTCTTTTTCCCCCCCATAATATGCCCTTTCCACTAATTTCTGGAAGATTTCTAGGATATACAGAGAACATATACAGATGGATATATGAGTCTGGAGGATTTAAACTGTAGCCAGTTGTGTCCCCTAACCAAAGTGATTGATTACAATAATTCATTATAGGGATGGCTTGTGGCCTGGATGGTTGAGGGAACTGGATCCCACACGATCAACTATGTGGTGAGAGTCCTGGCCCTAGTGGATTGAAAAATACGCCAGGCACATGTGCCCAAAATCCCAGCATGGTGGAGAGAAGGAGAAGGGGGAATTGTGGCATGATCATATCCTATTGTGGGGTGTTTTTCCCCTCTCCCTCACCTACTGTCTCCAGCAAGCACAAAGCAAATTGGAAAAGAGAAAAAGAATTCATTATATTATATAGCAAGTCAGTTTAAAATCTTGAGAACAAAGTAAATGTACTTGGGTAAGTTTAGGTTGTAATTTATTATGAGTAGATTAACAGAAGAAATAAAAATACCATTCTGTTTTCTTTCATTGTTTATAGTATGAACAGTTATTATCTTGAGAGGATGGGTAATGCCCTGTTCCTTTTTTTTTTTTTTTTAAGTTTTTTTGGCATCAGGTGCATGTGCTCTCCAGAGAGACACAGAGAGAAAGAGAGACAGTAAGAGGGAAAGTGAGAAATCACCCTCCAGGGGGATGGCCATGTTGCAATGTCTTCTCCATTCTCCTCCTGGGATTTTGGGCATGCACACACACATAGGCCCAGTGTGATTTTCAAGCTGCCAGGTCTGGAACTTGAAGGGTCGTCAGCCATCTGGGTGTCCAGTGCCTTAACTACCACTCCACCTGCTGGCCCCAGCCATGTTCTTTTTTTAAAAAAAAAATCTGCGTTTTAAGCATAGTCAATGAGAATGAATGCAACACAGGTTGTCCGTTGGGCAATGGCCACCAAGATGCAGGGTCTGTTCCGTGGGAACCTTTTAGTCAATGAGAATGTAGCCATTGTCCGTTGGGCAATGGCTATCAAGATGCAGGGTCTGTTCCGTGGGAACCTTTTTAAGGATCCCACAACATAAGGGACCTTTAAAACTGCCCAAAACATGTCCCTCAGGGAGCAGTCACCTCGGCTCCTCCTAGATTTCAGGCCTGTTCCCAGGCTGGAGAAATGGGAAAGGCTAAATTCCATTATGGCTCCGGAAGTCCCTGTTGGTTCCACTTGGAGCCAGACCTAAATCTGAATCCCAGGGCCCATTTCTGCCCCAATCTGCTTTCCAAAGGCCTTGAGGTACCCAGTGGTCACTCTAACTTTCTGAAGGTCACTGGGACAGAGTCCGGTGAACAGGACCTTACTGTCTAGGACTTCCCTAGTTCACTGGTAGGCGGTGTTGATTTCTGTGTCCCCCCCTCCCCCCCGCCCCCAAATCTCTCTGCCCAAAATCCACTCTGGGAGAAAGAGGCATCTAAACCAATGCTCAAACAGAAACACAACCACAGACAGAAGCGCCTGGGAGGTCTGGTTAGACCCTTCTGGTACAGATGGGAGAAACGGGGCTGAGAGAATTCGAGGGACTTGCCCAGAGACACACGAGTCAGTTCTAAGTCAGCTGTGGGGACAACTGTGAGCAGTTTCTCCTTTCTGGCTGTTCTGACCATAAATGCCCCTCTTCCTCTCCATTCTGCAGACCCTTAAAGCTTGTTTTTGATGTGGATTTCCCCAAGACGGGAACCTAGCGCCACCCAGCACAAGGCTGGCCTCGTGAACCCCGTCTCCACTTCAGCCAGGTGGGCGGCTGCGGCCCAGACAGCGCGAGGGTTCCCATTTCCCCGCCCGTCCACCCACCCGATGTCGCCCCTCTCTCCCGTCTCGAGTTCCATACCCACCGGAGGGCTGGCAGGGCTGGAGCTGGGGCCCGCGGAGCAGCGGAGCCGGAGGGCGTGCAGCCTCCACCCTCCGCAGCCTCCAGCGCCCCGTCCCTAGCAACGAGGCGTACGTTGCTAGGGCGGGAGTCCCGGCGAAAAGCCTCCGGGCGCCTTAGCGGGCTGTCGAACTGTGGTTCCGCTCGCCTGAAGTCTCCCACCGACGAAAATCAGAGCGCCTCTCCGTTTCTTCAAGTAACAACGCTTTGATGAGGTCCAGAGAAGAGGACAGATGTGGCTCCAAAAAACCACACTGCCAGACGAATCTACATAAGCGAAATGTCACTGTAATAGCCATGGAGAAAGCATTTAATTCATATCACCTATTAAATTATTATTCGCCCAGATAGAGGCGTCGCCTTATTTCTTCCGAGTCTTACTTTCAACCAGACAGAGACCTCTCCTTTTGGTCACGTCCCCAGTCCCACTCCCCTATTCCTTTTATGCTTTTCTTCATCAAACAGATATACAGCTGAGCATCAAAGCGACAAGACCCCTCAGTATCTTCTTGAGATTCAAATGGTTAGAGAGTTCCAGAAATGAACAGTATCTACAAGGTGAAGTTTTAACAACTGCAGTTGCAATGCTTCCAGGTTAGAGTCTATTCTCTGTATCGCCGGTGCACAGTTCAGGGCTTCCTGCGTATAGGAGGCTGAATGTTGAATGAATTAATCCACAAACATTCAGAGAGGACCCTACCCATCATTTCTCTGCACCTGAGTAGATTCTTCCTGCAGTGTCCATTTCCCAGCAGAACGCCTTCGAGGAAGATTTGCGGGTTTCTGAGCGTTGGGTGCCTGTGGGACACAGGGTGGTTATAGAAGTTTGCCTTCACAGAATATCTGGGCCAGCCTTTGGGTCTATATTCTAACCCAGGGAAGAAATTTCCTCCAGAGCATCCCTGATCTGGACTGGTGCTCCCTCCTTGACGACGTACTCATTTTCTGAGTTGGTAGTCTGCTGTTGGGAGATTTCCTCTGGCAGAAGCTGGGATGGGTCCTATTCCACTTGTAACACAGATAATTAGTTCACAGCTGAGGGCTTTCTCTACAAATTTAATCCCTTTTCTCATAACAGCCTGGCAAAACCACAACTAGGATAGGTTTATTGCTTTCCCCTGGGGCTATGGGTCAGGCTTGCTGCAGCTACAGAATTGAGTTATAATAATAGATTGTTGTCCTAAAGATGCTCCTATTCTAGGGATGCAGCCCCTGCTCCCAAGATGCTTTAGGCTTAAAGCATCTGAGACTCCCAAAACTGGTTTCTGTAGCCAGACCTTTCCCGAGCCCAGCCTGCATATTCTCTTTCCTCCTGCCCATCTCCTGGCTGTCTAAAAGACACCTCATCCTTGACGTTACTCACACAGGAAACTTCATCTTTCCCTCCACCCCAAACCTGTTCTTCCTCTTTCTCTTTGAGTGTTGGGCACTACCCTTCATCAATCACCCACCCAAGCCAAGGATCGAGGAACCATTTGTCACTTCTGTCTCTTTTCCTTGAGAACAATCCCCAAGACATCTCAATTATGCCTCCCAAATGTTCTAAAAATAAAAATCTGCCTCCTTCTCTCTACCTACCACCTTGGTTCAGGCCAGCCTCATCGTAGGGTGTGAAAGACTTTAAATAACCACACGTTGTTTGGATCTTCTCCCCTCAGGGCAGGCCTTGTCACTTGTTTTGGCCAATAGAATGTGGTGGAAGTGACATTGGGACCTCTGAGTTAAGCCTCAAAAAGCCTTGCAGTTTCTGATTTCATCCCCTTGAAACCTGCCGCTATGGGAGGAAGACCAGGATGCCATACTTGTGAGTGAACTATCCAGCCATAGTTAGGCATCAAAGAACTGTAACCAGGAGGCTGGACAGTAGCATAGTGATAAAACACAATGTTCTGAGACTGACCCACTTGAGAAGGTTCTGGGTTCATACCTGGAGACTTCCCAGAGTATACTAGGCACACATGGGTCCATTATTCAGAGTTGACTGAAGCTGGGGGTGGCCTGTAGCATAAGATTCTGTGTGTGTTGGCAGGGATATTGCCTCTCTCTCACACATAACAGGCAAGGAGAGAACCTTAAAAAAAAAAAGAAACTTTAACCACGGTTAACCATGAGAAGAGTAGCTAGGCTGAACCCAGCCCAAGTTGCTAATGCATAAGATTGCAAGCAAATAATTAGTTATCATTTTGTATTTTTAGGAAGATTTTTGTGGTAGGGCATGTGCACTTGCTGGAGAGACAGAGACAGAAAGAGAGAAACTGAGAAATCACTCCCCAGGGGAATGGCCCTTGTCTTCCATTCTCCTCTTGGGACTTGGGGCACACATGTACACATACCCAGTGTGATTTTCAGGTCTGGGACTCATACCACAGTTGGTCATGTGGGAGTCTAGCACCTTAACCATTATACCACCTGCTGGCCCAATAGTTGTCATTTTAAGTTACTAAGCTTTGGGGTGGTCCGTCATTCAACAGATAACTGATATCCAAGGTGAAGTCTAAATTCCTTTGTTAGATCTGTAAGTCTTGATAGTTCTCTCTCAACTTTTTCTTAAGAGAGATTTTTGCAATAGGGTGCGTGCACTTGCCAGAGAGACAGAGAAAGAGAGAGAAAGTGAGAAATCACTCCCTAGGGAGGATGGCCTTGACACAATCCCTTCTCCTCCATTCTCCTCTCGGGATTTTGGGCACACGTGCACATGGCGCCTGGTGTGTTTCAAGCCTCCGGGCCTGGGACTCAAACCAGGTGGGCCATGTGGGAATCTAGCACCTTAACCTCTAGGCCACCTGCTGCCCCCTCTCTCTTACCTTTTTAAGCTTCTTTCCTTCTTCTGAGAAAGAGACAGTTCTAATAGTCTTCTATGCCATGATCCATTCTGAGCCTTGACCAGCTCATGGGCAAGTGTGCCCTCGGCATGTTTATGAGGTGTCTGGATGCAACCCAGAACCCTTTCATCTGGGCCAGCCTTACATTACTTGCGCCACCATCCAGCCCTGGTATGTGCTTCTTCAGCCTCATCTTCCAACTCTGCCACCCACACCATGTACTTCAATGATATAAGTTACGTGCAGCTTCTAGACTCCCTGCTAGCTGTCCCCTTTGAATCTTTGCACATGGTGTTCCCTCTGCCCAGAGCATTTCCCTTACACACCCTCTACCACCACCTCCCATCTTTGTCTGGCTAACTTTTTCTCTTCAGCTTAGAGACCATCTTTCTCTAGCCATTCCTCTCCTCTTTCAGACTGGTTTAGTCATCCTTCGTCTGGGCTTGCCAAGCCCCCACACTTTCCTCAACATAGTACACCTTTTTACTCATGCATCTCTCTTCCTTAACTGTGAGCCCCACAAAGGCAATGACTGGCCTTATTTACACTTCTACTGTGGTGTCTGACCCAGTAGAACTTTCAATCATGATGGAAGTGGTCCACATCTGCACTGCACAGGACACCAACCACTAGCCCTGTGTAGCTATTGAGCACTTGAAATGTGGCTAGTGCAATTGAATTTTTAATGTTATTTATTTTCAGTTACTTATTCATTTCTTTTTACTAGAGGGCATGTGCGCTTGCTGAGAGAGAGAGAGAGAGACTCAGAGAAACAGAGAGAGAGGAAGAGAAAGTACCCTCCCTCCCACGGAGAGAGAGGAAGAGAAAGTACCCTCCCTCCCTTGGCATGAATGGTCACGCCACAATTCCTTCTCCTCCATCTCTCCCACCTTTTGGGATTTTGGGCACGTGTTCACATGATCCCAGCATGTTTTTCAAGCCACAGTGTCTGGGGCTTGAACCATGTGATTGGTCATATGGGATCAAGTCACCTTAGCAACCAGGTGGGCCTAAAGTGTATTTATTATAATTAATTGATTAATTAATTTAATTACTTTAAATTTAAATAGTCAGATGGAGCTAGTGGCTCATGTTTAGCTCATGGTGAGTGTTCATTCATATCTGTGAAAGGGAAGATAGTTACGGACAATTAGATCATAAGATAAAAGATAATTTCATATACACCCCTCCCTGCTCCTCACCCCTCATCCCCTCAGCCTAACGCTACCTGCCATTATAAATATAATCGTAGTTCTTGGCTCTTTTTTACCTGAGTTGGTTGTTTCCTCATAGGCTTGCCCAGTCTGATAATGTCCCTCCTGTGAAGTGAGCTGGTCCTAAGAGCTCTCTGGAGACAAGATCTGGTCTTATCTGGTTTGGTCTGGCCCAGGCAGAGGGGACTCTCTCCTTGAAGGCCTGGACTTCATCACGTGGGCCCCATGTGGTCTAAGTTTGTCTGTAGGGGCAGGCTGCCACATCGCTCTTAAAGGTGACCGTTGAGGCTGGTGTGCTGTGAAAATGTCACAGGAAGAAAAGAAGCCACAGTGTTGATAGTCTTATTGCTACTCATGGAAACCATGCAAACCTCAATCAGATGGTTTCCCGCCCTGCCAGCAGAGACATCGGACCTGAGTCTGAAAAGGAAGAAAGAATGGGCACAGGGCCAGGCAGAGTAGGCCTTGCGAGGCCCCACCAGGCGGTCAGACAAGGCTGGTCTGCCATTGAGTAACATGCCTGAGGCAGAGTAAAGGAGAGGAAAGCTAGTCCTTTCCAAAATATTCACGAACGTAAAAGAAGAAAACAAAACAAAACAAAACAAACCCCAAATGTGATAAACACGCAAATGAAAGAGTCGGTTATAGAGCAAAGAATGCAAATGATCTTAATTTTATAAAAAAAAAAAAAAAAAAGAATTATGACCCTACCCCCTACCTATAGCATATGGCAGGGGCTTTTTCATATGTGTCAGGATCTATAAATGTGTGGAGCAGATTTCCACACAGTGTATATTGTTGAAACTCTTTGCCAAGGAGGGAGCAGAGTTCATGGCATAGGAAGACCTCTCGCCCTTGCTAGCTCCTCGGTCTGGGCAACTCTTGCCTTTTAGTGCCACTTCTCAAGCTCTCCTAGTTCATCCCAGACCAGCAGTTCCAGCAAGCTCTCTTTCCTAAAATGCTTGAGCCTTTTTCATAGCTCTTATCACTACGATATTACATTACATCTCCACCTGTTTTATTCGTCCATGAAAGTAGACTTTGTTCTTCTTGACTATTGTGTCCCCAGTGTCTTAAATGAGGCCTGGCACATAGGTAGGGGCTCAATAAATCTGTTGCAAAACTAAAAGTAACAAAGGTGTCCATTCTTCTCTGTCCCCAGCTCAAGGTTTCTGCCTAGGTGAGAGTTCTTAAACGGGAGTTTCAGAACAGCCTCTCTACGTGGCCCACCAAGGCTCCAGAATTCCCTTAGCGCTCTAAGCAGTTTTCAAACCCTTTTGACCATCACCCCGAGGAAGAAATATATTCCATCGCCATGCATGTGTGTACACACACACACACACACACTCACACATATATATGGCCAAAAATTGCAACAAATTAAATTGCAACAAATCTATGTAAATGATCTGTTTGGTTTTTATTAGCCATTCTACAATCAGGCAACACCTCATTCTATAAAACAGATGGGCAGGGAAGGTTGGCTTTATGGGCAGAAAAGGGCTGAAGAAATCAGAAACAAAAAAATAGATTGGTCATTTCAAAGTTGCTTTCCTCATAGGACTGAAGCAGAAGGAATTCCTCATTATGCCAGCCAACTCTGGACTGTTTGGAGCTTTGGCTGGTAGTGCTTTCTTGCCTAATTTCTTGGAAGATTATATAAACAATTTAGTTTTGGTTCCATGACTTGGAACTTTGGCATGATTAACTCCATTTTGATTTGCTCTGGTTTGCTGGAGCCTACCACAAGACCCTAGTCCAAAACAATGGTCTCCAGGGCCAGCAGGTGGCATAATGGTTAGGTGCTGGCTTCCCACATGACTGACCACAGTTCAAGTCCTGGACCTGGCAGCTTGCTTTCTCACTTTCCTTCTCTCTCTCCGATAAAATTAAATAACAATAATAATAATTTTAAAAATTAAATAATTCTTAAAAGAAAATGACGACCTCCAATAAATTTTGTTGAACTATGTACGTGTAACTGAAACAAGAAGAACAAAAATTTGCCATGGGGCTGGCTCCGTAACGAAGCAGTCAGGCACTGCACAAAGAAAGACACCTACTACAGGGACCAGCAGTTAGCGTACTGGCTATATCGCTGGACTCCCATGTAGTGGGAGTTTGAGCCACGGTTTGAGTCCCAGACCCGGTGGCTTGAACTCACACTGGGCGTGTGTGTGTGTGCGTGCCCAAGATCCTGAGAGGAGAATGGAGGAGAATGGAGGAGAAGGGATTGCAGTGTGGCCATCCTCCCT
>NW_006159542.1:4371246-4375779 GCF_000334495.1 Tupaia belangeri chinensis
AAAAAAAAAAAAAAAGAAAAGGTAAAACAGAAAGACACCTCCTACATAGTTCACCAGGGTTTGAAACCCTGGGGACATTCACGCTGTCTGTGAACCCCACTGGGGGATGCATTCTCTCTCTTCCACTCTCTCTTCCAGTCTATTTCTCTCTCTTGTGTGCATGTACCGTCTAACATAAAACAGCCACAGCAACAACTTTTTTTTTTTAGAATTGTTTTTATTTAACTGTATTTATTTATTTATTTTAATTTGACCAGAGAGGGACAGAGCCAGACAGAGAGGAGGAAAGCAAGCTACAAAGTTGCCAGGTCTGTGACTCGAACCACCACAGTCAGCCATGTGGGAGTCCAGTGCCCCCCAATCACCATGCCAACTGCCAGCCCTCAGCAACAACTTTTTAAAGTTTTGCTACAAGGTATGTGCACTCTTGGAAGAGAGACAGAGATGGAAAGTGAGAAATCCCCCCCTTGGGGGTGGCCATGCCATGCAATCCCTTCTCCTCCACCTCCATGCTCCTCTCAGGATTTGGGGCACATACGCATATGTACCTCGTGTGTTTTTTAAGCTGCTGGGTCCAGGACTGAAACTGTGATGTCAGCCATGTGGGATCCAGCGGCCTTAACTTTCATGCCACCTGCTGGTCCCAACAACTTCCTATGAGTATGTTTTCTTTCTGTCCTTTGTTCCCCTTTTCTCTCTCTCTCTTTTTAATGTCAGAAGTCACATGTGCTCACCAGAAACTGAGAAAGTACCACTCAGCATGGCTACATCACAATTTGTTTTCCTCCATTTTGCCTTCCTATCAAGATGTTGGGCATACACACACATGTGCCTGGTGTGTTTTTCAGGCGGCTGGGACCAAGATTCGAAATCCAGTCAACCATGTGAGATCCAGTTCCCTTAACTGCTGAGGTACAGGCTGTTTGGCACTCTTTTTAGAAAAGATGCTGGTCTCCACCCCTTGAATTGATTGCACCACCTAATAAAGGGTCACTCCTATCACCTTAGGGTAGTCTAGAGACTAGAGGGCTCATTTACACCCTAATCTTGGGACAACTGCTACAAGATTCCTGGCTCTGCCCAAGACTTAATGAATGAGAATCTTACTGGAAAGTCTGTGTGTTTAATCACCCTCACCACACCCCCCCCTCGCCCAGTCTCCTGCTATCCCCCCACTACACACACACACACACACACACACACACACACACACACACACACACAGTGATTCTGATACTTGATAAAGCTTGAGAGGCTCAGCCTGGGAGTTTTGCTTTGTTTTGTTTGCTACTGGGCATGTGCATTTGTGGGAGTGGGGGGGAGAGAAAGAGACAGAGAGAGGCAGGGAGAGGGAAAGTGAGAAATCACTCCTCAGGCGGACATACCGCAATCCCTTCTCCATTCTCCTCCTGGGATCTTGGGCATGCATGCACGCATGCACGCACAAGTACCCTGTCTGAGTTTCAAGTAACTGAATCTGGGACTTGAACTGTGGTCAGCCAAGTAGGAGTCCAGCAATGTAACTACTATGCCATCTGCTGGCCCCAGCTAGGGAGTTTTTGAATATCCTGGGCCTGGTGAGGATACGTATCATGCAGGGACTTGTTAGGAGCTGAGCCTCTAGCTCCAGTTCAACTCAGCCCATGAGTGGTAGAACAGATGAACCCGACTTCCTAAAAGTAAGTGCACCCCTCCTTAGCCCTTTGCATTTGCTGATCCCTCCTTCTGGAAGCACCTCTAACCACAAGCTGCTGTCTTATAGACTCCTGCCTTCCTAGGGCCACTGGCTGCTCCAAGATCACACCCCACTGAGGGCCTCCTCCCTTCTCCCAAGGACCCCAATCCCTTGTTCCTTCCCCTGCTCCCCACAGCCTCTTTTTTTTTTTTCAGCCTTTACACAAAATCACCTCCTGCTTTGTTTTCACCTTAAGGTTTAATAATCCTCCACCCAAGTCCTTGGAACAAAAATATTCTAACTACTCTCTAATTACCATGGCCCATTTCCATCTCCAACCCCAGAGGAGGGTAGATGCCTTTCTGAGGCTGACCCCACTTCACTGGGATGCGCTGGGAAGCTCCTTTTCTTTCTTTCTTTCTTTTCATTTTTTTTTTCTGAGAGAGAGAGAGAGAGAGATTTTTGCTATAGGATGTGTGCACTCGCTGGAGAGACAGAAAGTGAGAAATCACCTCCGGGGAGATGGCCATACCACAATCCCTTCTTGGTTTTCCTCTTGGGATTTTGGGCATGCACACACATGTGCCCAGTGTGAGTTTTAAGATGCCAGATCCAGGACTCGATCTGCAGTTGACTATGTGGGAGTACAGCAATGTAATCTTTATGCTATCTTCTGGTCCTGGAAAACTACTTTTTTTTTTTTTTTGGAGAGGTTTTCCCTATAGGGTGCGTGCGCTCGCCAGACAGACAGAGAGAGACATAGAGACAGAAAGCGAGAAATCACCCCCCAGGGGGGATGGTCACGCCGCAATCCCTTCTCCTCCATTCTCCTCTCGGGATCTTGGGCACGCACGCACACGCGCCCGGCGTGAGATTTAAGCCACCGGGTCCGAGACGTGAACCGCGGTCGACTACGTGGGAGTCCAGCAACATAGCCATTACGCTAACTGCTGGTTCCCTGGAAAACTACTTTTAATACCAGGAATGAGGCATCCCCTTCAACAAAAAATGTCACCCAACTGAGGTTCTGAAAACTGCAAGTATATTTGCAGGTCCTCACACATATAATAAGAACACATATTGTCCCCTAGCACTTATCAGATGTCCAAGTTAAACACCATGCAGACAAGATCTCCTTTAGTTCTTCGGAATTTTTAAAAAAGTCTACTTATTACTTGAGAGAAAGAGAGAGCCCGAGACCTTTGAAAGGGTCTCGCCATGCCATGATCTTTCTGTCCCAGCCCCTCGGCCAGCCATGATCACAGGTGCACACCACTATGCCTGACATGTTCAGGTTGCCCAGGGATCAAAAACAGGCATCCAGGGCCAGCAGGTGGTGTAGTGGTTACAACAATGGACTCCCACGTGGCTGATGGCAGTTTGAATCCCAGATCCGGGGGCTTGAAAATCATACTGGGTGCATATGCATGCATGCCCAGAATCTCACGAAGAGAATAGAAAAGGGATTGTGGCATGGCCATCCCCCTGGGGGGTGATTTCTCACTTTCTCTCTAACTGTCACTGTCTAAGTGGCCTCAACATTGTGTAGTGCTGCCCAACCACTTGTGCCACCATGGCTGGGGCAATCTAATTTAATTCTTGTAGCAGACCTCAGAGGTAGATACTGTTCACCCCCACTGTAGAGAGGAGGAAATTGAGACACACACACCCCCAAGAGACCAAGTAATCTGGTCAAAGGGGATGTCCATGCTGCAATTCCTTCATCCTCCATTCTCCTCTCCCAATCTTGGGAAAGCATGCACGTGCGCCCAGCATGTTTTTCCAGTTGCAGACCCAGGACTAGAACCATGCAGCTGACCATTTGGGGTCCAGCCACCTTATCTACCATGCCAACTGACTGGCCCAGTCTTCTAGCTGATTTAGAAAAAGACTACATATTGGGACCAGCAGATGGCATAATGGTTACAGTGCTGGACTCCCACATGGCCTACCATGATTCAAGCCACGAACTCAGTAGCTTAAAATTTATGCTGGGTGCGTGTGCACACGTGCCCAAAATTCCAAGAGTGATGCCGTGTGGTCATCCTCTGGGGGGTGTGGGGAGTGATTTCTCACTTTCTGTCTCTTTGTCTCTCCAGCGAGTGCACATACCCTACAACAAAACTCTCTAAAAAGAAAAAAAAAGAAAGAAAGAAAAGAAAAATAACATAAAATAATATATATTAATCATAATAACCTTAAGTCAAACTGTTTGGGCTCCAATCTCATTACTATCAATTAGTAACTGTGACCTCTAACAAGTGACTAAATTTCGATACAAATGGGATCATAATAGTACTTCCTCTGTATTGTACTATTAGCAAATGTTCAGTGATTGCGGCCTCCGTGTGCCAAATATTGTTTTACATGTTCTAACTTATTTACTTCTCAGCCCAAGTCTAAGTGGTTGGCACTCATCCTGTATACAGCGGAGACCACTGAGGGGTACTCAGCGAGTAACTCTGTAAGATTTGAGCTCAGACAGTAGGACGCTCCTCGCTCCTCAAAAGCTGCCTCTTCAAAAGTGCTGTCGTGAGGGTCACATTGCACACTTGCAAAGCCCTTATAACCAAAGTCTGGCACTAAATAAGCGTTCAATAAAGTTGCCTATGCTCCTGTTAATATGTGGTGTTTCATGTTTGTTATAAAACAAACACGTGTAGAATGAGATTTAATCCAACAAAGAATCAAAAATACTGCTGAAGCGGGCGGAACGCTGGCCGGGATCCGACTGGGGTGCGCCACAGGGCGGGTGGGAAGAGCAGCGCAAGAGCGCGCGGGCGCACCAGGCGGGGCGGGGGGTGCGGGGGCGGGGTCAGGGAAGCCCCGCCCAGCAGCCACCTGCGGCAGGTGGAGCG
>NW_006159542.1:4375815-4407741 GCF_000334495.1 Tupaia belangeri chinensis
CTGCGCGGGGCAGGACGGCCGCTGCCGGGGGCACCGCATCCGCCGGGCGGAGGAGTGCGCCGAGGAGCTTCGGGTGAGCGGGCGTGGGCGCCGGAAGGCGGGGCGCTCCGTAGGGAGGGGGTGCTTTAGGAGGGGCCCGGCCGGTACAGGAAAGTCTGGAGCACGGCAGACCTGATGGCCAACTCTGGAGTCTGAAACTGTAGAATTAGGCGGTTAAGGGTATGGCCTCTTGAGTCAGGACCCGCTGAGTTCGAATCCTACCCCTTTTTCATCTTCTCTGTGAGTCACATAACACTGAGCCTGCGTGTCTTCATTGGTAGTTTGGGGCAATAGCAGCGTGTAGTTGTTAGCCTGGTTATGCGATAGAATTAAGATAGTGGGTAAAATGCCGTCGTGCTTGTCACATAGTGGCAGACACAGCTCCTCCCCTCTCCGTTGTGCTGTTGAGGGAGCTGGGACTAGGCTTGGGCTATAAAAGGCTCAGCTGCTCCAGTTCCTGGGTGCAAGGTGTGCTCCCGCCCCTGTGGATGCCGACTTGTGATAAAACCTGGCTCCTCCTACCCCTCAACCCCTTGACTCAAAGCCCCCCTTTCCTGGCCCCTCCTACCCTTCAAC
This sequence comes from Tupaia belangeri chinensis, assembly GCF_000334495.1. Taxonomy (NCBI): domain Eukaryota; kingdom Metazoa; phylum Chordata; class Mammalia; order Scandentia; family Tupaiidae; genus Tupaia; species Tupaia belangeri. The sequence continues at coordinate 4,376,431 of NW_006159542.1, forward strand.
CCCTTGACTCAAAGCCCCGCTTTCCACTCTGCATGCTTCCTGGTGAGGTGATCTCTCTTCTCTTTCAGGATTGGCGGTGACTGTACTTCGAACTGGTTTCACCTGGATAAATGGAGGGGGCAGGGAGGAAATCTGGAGGTTCTCCCCTCCTCTTCCAGCTGGGCTTCAGGCTTGTCACCTTCCTGTTACCACCCCTCTCCCCAGCTGCTGAGATTGGAGGGTGGAAATCACCTTGGGGCTTCCTCCTACCCAACTGTGGCCCCTGGGAATTTCCTTGCAATTGGATTAAATGGCTTGATTCTCCCAACCCCACCCTAGAGCGCAGCTCTGCTATGAAGTGGGAAGATCTCCTTGGGGACTTCACCTACTCAGACCAGACTGTAATGAACACTTCTCACTGGTTGTTGGGGCTGGGAGGGAATGGGGTTCCTGGCTGGGCCTACCTCTACTACCTACCACTATCTCCAGTAGTGCTGATGGTATCCCAATTTGCATAATGGATAGAAACTTAGCGTATTCCAAAACACTTGGCTGTCCTACAGATGAGGAAGCCGAGACCCAGAGCATATTCCAAAACACTTGGCTGTCCATCATCTCATTCCACCCAGACCAAGCCTTTGAAGTAGTGGGCCTACCTACGTCCTACAGATGAGGAAGCCGAGACCCAGAGCTGGGCAGTGACTCCTCCAAGGTTCCTAATGTTCAGAGGCTGGATTGGGGGACTCATTGATTAAGCAAGAGGAAACCTCCTCTTTGCTACAGTGGTTGGAGGGAGGAAGTGATGTTAACTGAGTGAGAAAACCTTAAGAATGAGCTGTCTGGGTTGAGCTGAGTGCTGAAAGGGGCCTAGGAAGGGACTGGGTGTCCAACCTAGTGCTTGCTTTGGAATGTCTGCTGCCCAGAGAGCCTTCCTGATTCCCTTACCCAGACCCTGAGCACGTTCATCTTTACCAACAGGGAGGGGAATCTTGCCCCCTCTCTCTCCATTTCGAGTAGAGTGTATGTCTTTTGGACACTCCTACCCCCATCCCTCCAGCCAGCAAAGACATTTCTCCCAGGGCAAGACTGAACTGTGCAAAAACAGCCCCAGTTCAACTGTTCCCGTCTGGATTCCCGCCCTGGAGCTTTCAGAAGCGAGTGCCAGTGCCCTTAGTTGCATGGTCCATGGTGATTAGTACCTCCTCCTTGCCAATTCAATACTCTAACTTTGTATATGGACTTGTGAAGACGAATTGCTACTAGTGGGAGGGAAAGACTTAAGAGGGCTTCCTGAAAGAGGTAGTGTAGTTGCCTTTTGGCAACTTGTGGGGGCAGTAGTGGAAGGACTGCTGCTTGCAAGGGATCCAGCTAGCTTTTTTTTTTTTTTTTTTTTTGCCAGAGGGCATGGGTACTGAGGTGTGATCACACCTCTCCTCCACCTCCACCTCCACCTCCACCTCCACCTGTGAGATTGGACCGTCATGTACATACAGACATGCCTGGAGTGTTCCCCATCTGTCAGGGCTGGGACTTGAACTGTGGTTGGCCATGTGAGATTTGGCTCGCCTTAACCATTATGCCATGGGGCCAGCCCAGAAAGACCCCAGCTATTATCTGGAAAAATGGAGTGGCAAGCAGGGGCCTGGCCGTGTCTCCTGAGGAAGTCACTTCTCTGTGAGCCTTTGCTTTCCTTTTTGTAAAGCTCTCCCCTGTTCCTAACTTTGGAAGCTGTGATGCACTGAACCTCTTCTGGTCAAGGTAGTGGATGTTCATTCATTCAACAGATATTTAGTCAGGGTCTCTTGTGTGCAAAAGCTCTCTCCTAGGAAGTGGGACATAGACAACAAGTCGAAGTCATGATGCTTCTGTTCCAGTTGTAAGGGGGAACAGATACCAAAAAACACCACATCCTACACATAGTCAGAGAATTATAAATGCAAGAAAGAAAATAAAGCTAAGTGAGAGATGGGAGATGGAGGGAGATGGTCAGTGAAGGCCTCTCTGAAGAGGTGATGTTTGAATGGAGTTGGGAGAACAAGACATGTTTATATATACACATATGAAGGCTGCTCAGACAGAAGGAACAAAAAGAAAGAGGGGCTGGCAGATGGCATAATGGTTACGTCACTGGACTCCCACATGACCTACCACGGTTCGAGTTCTGGATCTGGTGGCTTGAAACACACTCTGGGTACCTGTGCATGAGTGCCCAAAATCCCGAGAGGAGAGTAGAGAAGGGATTGCAGCATGACCATCTCCCCCCGGGGGGTGGTGGTGGTGATTTTTCACTTTCTGTCTCTCCATTTCTGCGGTGAGTGCATGCACCCTATAGTAAAAATCTCTCTAAAAAAAAGAAAGAAACAGAAAGAATGTCAATGTAGCAGTATAAAGAATGGTAGGAGGTGCCATTGGAGAGAGAAGTGAGGTCACATCAGGTAGGACCTTGCTGGCAAAGGTCACAAGTTTGATTTCACTGTGTGCTAGAAAGCCATTGCACGGTTCTGGTGCTGATCTGATTTGCTTACAAAAAGTGGCTGTGGCCAATGGGATTGGGGTGGGGGGTTGTCAAGAATGGAAACCCAGTCAAGAGGTTCTAATAGTGTTTCCTATGAGAGATGGTGGTGATCTGGCTAGAATAATAAGAGTGCAAGTGGGCAGAAGAGAAAGTGACTTAGGGATGGGGCTGATAGGACTCACTGATGAAACGAGGGGTTAGAGAGAAACTCCTGGATTTTTAGTTTGGGTACCAGGCTGATGATTGATGGTACCATTTGATAAGTGTGGATAACTTGGGGGAGAACAGTTTGAGAAGCCACGTTCTGCTCCGTGTGGGTGTAGGGAGTCAAGGAGCTGGGGATGATGGAGGCTTGAGAGTATCTGCAAGGAAGTGATTGTAATGATGGGCCATGGGATTTCAAGATAAAGAAAGAAGGGAGGCCACAGAAAAGGGGATGATGGAGAGTGGAAAGTGGTATAAGACTGATGCATTGGAGACCCCACCTGGGCTGAAGATCGTTGGAATGGGGATTCTAGAGTTAGTGAGCTAGAAGGACGGATATGGTAGACATGGTGTAGGATCCTTGAAATGAAGATTTTAGAAGTGGGATAGTTTGTATGTATGTATGTAGCATTTATTTTTATTTAATTTGCTACAGGGTATGTGTGCTGGCTGGAGAGAGACAGAGAGAGAGGAAAAGTGAGAAAGCATCCTTTGGGGGGATGACCACATTGCAGTCCTTTCTCCTCCATTCTTCCCTTGGGATTTTGGGCACACATCCACACATGCCTGGTGTGTTTCTTTTCAAGCCACCAGGTCTGGGACTTGAACCACATAATCAGACACATGGGATCCAGCCACCTTGACTACCATGCCACTAGCTGGTCCTGGGATAGTTTTTAATAATGATGAGGTCCACGGAAATGGGTGTCTGAGGTGGGATAAAAAAATAAAAAATCATTGGAGTAGAGTGACTGACCTGTGTGCATGGATCAAGACCCTATGACTGTTGTTTGTGTTGCAGAACAAGATTGTGGACCAGTGTGAGAGGCTGCAGCTACAGAGTGCTGGCATCACCAAGTATGTAGCTGAGGTCCTGCCAGGGAAGAACCAGAGAGCAGTGGTAATTTCTCCCCTCACCCCTCTCAGCATAAAACCCTAGCCTTAGGGACTTGGACAAGTCCAATCTTACCTACTCATTGTGTTACTAGAAAAACTGGATGTTCGGGAAGAATGGTCTCCTGTCACTCTGAGCTTCAGTTGTACTGAGGCTTCCCTATTCCTCCTTTCCATCCGGGCTGAGTAGGCTTATTCCTAGCACCATCTTGGGTGCAAAGACTCTGCTAGAAAATGACTTTCTCAGGTATCTTGGTGTAGAGGGTCAAGAAGGCTACATTCTTCTGCCATTTAATTATTTATGCTCAGCCCCAGAATTGTATAGTAGCCTAGGGACGCTCACATTGAGTATTCTTTATGGTAATCTTATGCAGGAGGTAGCATAGTAGTAACATCCTGGCTTACAGATGGGGAAATGGTCTTGTAGTGTTTACTTAACTTGCCCAAGTTCTCACGGTCTGGCAGAGTCAGTCTATGACCTGGATCTTTGAACTCCCAGACGCGTGTTCCCTCTGCTAGCTTCCACTGCTGATCCTTTATTCAGTGGACGTATTGCCACTGCTGTGTCTTCACTCCCAAGTGTGTCCTTCAGGACAGGGACTGTGGATTTCTTTCTCACATCCCTTCCCTTCTTCCTCCGTAGTACACAGAGCAGACTTGGCATTGCCTAGTCAAGATTCCATGGAACAGAACCCGGGTGAGCTAGCATAAGCAAAACAGGGAATATCCTCGCAAGGTAAGGGCTCTTTCAGAATTTAAAGGGGACGAGAATCAAGAACCAGAAAGCTCCTAGAAGTCCAGACAGATATTCCAAGTCTATCTCTGCTGCACTTTGCATGATGGCCTAGATGTCTCAGTTTCTCTCTGTCCTCATCTTCCTTATTCTCTTTCTGCACTGGCCATGACCTCAGTTGAATGTTGAATAGAGGCTAGTATAGCAGATCCTGATTTTAAGGGAAAACTTCCAACGTTTCACCATTTATTTAACAAATTCTTTTTGCATACCTACCATGTTCTAGGTACTTTTCTATACTCTAGGCATTCCACAGTGAACAAAATACATGAAAATTCGTGCTTTCATCAAGGCTATATTCTTTTTTTTTTAAAGAGAGATTTTTGCTATAGGGCACATACGTTTGCCTGAGAGACAAAGACAAAGACAGACAGAGAGACAGGGGTGATTGATTTCTCAACTCTCCCTTCTCCTCCATTCTCCTCTCAGGATCTTGGGCATGCATGCACACATGGTCAGCATGAGCTTTAAGCCACTGGGTCTGGGACTAGAACTTAGGTTGACTATGTGGGAGTCCAGCAACATAACCATTATGCCATCTGCCGGTCCCCATCATGAAACCTATATTCTTTTTTTGAGTGAGGGAGAGTTTTTGGCTATAGGGCACATGTTCTCGCCAGAAAGGTAGAGAGACAGAAAGTGAGAAATCACCCCATGGGGGGATGGCCACACCTCAGTCCCTTCTCCTTTATTCTCCTTTTGGGATCTTGGGCACGCACACACATGCACCTGGCGTGAGTTTAAGCCACTGGGTCTGGGACTTGAACCGTGGTTGACTACATGGGAGTCCAGCGACATAGCCATTACGCCAACTGCTGGTCCCAATAAGGCCTATATTCTTGTTGAGAGAGAGTGACAGTAACAAATAAAATATATGCTATTTCAAAATTTGATACATGCTTTGGAAGAATATAAAACAGCAAGTGGGATAAGACATGTTGAGGACAGGGGTTGCAATTGCCTGAGCAGGGATCAGACATGACCTCATTAAAAAGGTTGATATTTGCTGGGCCAGCCAGTGGCATGGTGGTTAAGGCACCTGGAACTCACATGGCCAGTTATACAGTTCGAGTCCCAGGCCTGGTGACTTGAAAAACACACTGGGTGCACTTGTGAACATGTGTGCATGCTCAAAATCCTAAGAGAAGAAGGGATTGCATTGTGACCATCCCCCCAGGGGATGCTTTCTCATACTCTCCATCCCCACCCCACCCACCCCCCACAATATCCCTCTTAAGCTAGTGAGTGCATGCTCCCTGTACCAAATTTTTTAAAAAAAGGTACTTTCACAAAAATTAAGGAGGCAAGAGCATCTACAACTCATCGACAGAAACAGGGGAGGCAGAGCATATGGGCTCAGGTCCAGGTATTTAGGTAGGTGATGGGTGGAGCTTGTGGAAGTTCTATTCTGACTGCTTCTATTTTCCATTGTCACCTTTGCTCACCTTTGCCGTAGATCTTTTCTTTTTTTTTTTTGCAATGTGCTCACTGGAAAGGGCAAGAAAGAGAAGAAAAGCCACATCTCAATTCCTTCTTCATGCTCCTCTCAGGATTTTGAGCACAACATGCACATGTGCCTGGTGTGTTTTTCAAACCCCTGTGTCTGGGGCTCAGTCATGCAGTTGGCCATATGGAATCCAGCTGCCTTAACTCCATACCACTGGCTGGCCCTGTTGTAGATTCTTAATGATACCCTTTGTCCGTTTATAGAAACGTTTTATTCTCCAACCATCTGTTAATGCAATACTACATTGATAAATTTTCTAATGCTAATCCATCCTTGAATTCCTGAGGAAAACCAGCCCAACTGGATCATAATGTATTTTTTAAAATCATTTTATTTATTTATTTATTTTTTGTGTTTTTTGGAGCGATTTTGCTATAGGGCGTGTGCACTTGCCAGAGAGACAGACAGAGAGACAGAAAATGAGAAATCACCCGCCAGGGAGATGACCACGCTGCAATCCCTTCTCCTCCATTCTCCTCGTGGGATCTTGGGCACACACGCACACACACCTGGTGTGAATTTAAGCTGCCGGGTACAGGACTCAAACTGCAGTCGACCACATGGGAGTCCAGTGACATAGTCCGTTATGCTAACTGCTGGTCCCTTTATCCTTTTATTTTGAGATCATTGTAGATTCATATGCCATCATAAGAAATAATACAGCAAATCTCTGTGCCCTTCATTCAAATTTCTCCAATGGCAACATCTTGCATATCTATAGTACAGAAAGTACTATAGAGAGTTGATGTTGATATAATTCACCTTACTCAGACCTCACCAGCTTTACATGCACTTGTTCCTGTGCACGTGTGCATGTGTGTGCATTTCTATGCAATTTTAACACATGTATAGACTCATGTGATTCCTTCCACAGTCAAGGTACAGAATAGTTCTGCCACTCTGGGTTCCTGAGCTGCTTACTCATAGTCACCCATGCCCGTGTATTATTGTTTATACAAGATTTCTGAATTGGATTACTAATCTGAGTTTAGATTTTTTTAAAAATTGTTTTAGGCTTTTTGCTTCTATTTCAAGAGTGAGATTAGCCTATTAATTTCTTTCCTTGTACAGTCCTTATCAGATTTGGTATTAAAATTATATGAACCTTAACAAATGAGTTGGCAAACAACTCTATTTTCACTTAGGAGAGTTTTTTTTTTTTTTTTAGAGGTTTTTGCTATAGGGCGCGTGTGCTCGCCAGACAGAGAGAGAGAGAGACATAGAGACAGAAAGCGAGAAATCACCCCCCAGGGGGATGGTCACGCCGCAATCCCTTCTCCTCCATTCTCCTCTCGGGATCTTGGGCACGCACGCAAACGTGCCCGCCGTGAGTTTTAAGCCACCGGGTCCGGGACACGAACCGTGGTCGACTACGTGGGAGTCCAGCGACATAGCCATTACACTAACTGCTGGTTCCCTCACTTAGGAGAGTTTAAGATTGCTTAAAGTTGTTCTAGTTTTGATCAAAGTTTAAGATTACTTAAAGATATTCTAGTTTTGATTGAAGTTGCAGATTTGTCTATTTTGTTAGTCTTTAGAACCAATTTTCAGTATTTTTTAATATATGAAAACAAATTTTATTATTATTTTATTACATAACTTATTAGTGAATATACCACATGGGATTTTCTTTCTTTCTTTTTTTTTCTTTGAGAGGTTTTTGCTACAGGGTGCATGCGCTCACCAGAGAGACAGAGAGACAAAGCAAGAAAACACTCCCTGGGGGAATGGCCACGCCACAATTCCTTCTGCTCTATTCTCTTCTTGGGATCTTGGGCATACACGTACACATGCCCAGTGTGAGTTTAAGCCACTGGATCTGGGGTTCAAACTGTGGTTGACTACATGGGAACCCAGTGACATAGCCATTACACTAACTGCTGGTCCTGGGACTTTCTTAAATGACAAATGAGGCACATTTCTGATTCCTCTGAGAACCTCAATGTCATCTGTCTCTTGGAGGGTCCAGTTTCTTATGACGTCTGTGATACTGTCCATGAGGATACCAAGGGTGCTTAGTAGTAAAGAACAGTTTGCTAAGTTGTTCCGTCATGGGTCCTTGCTCAAGGTGTTCACTTTTCTCTGTAACCTGGATTTCAGCACTTGATCATGTGTTTCTTAATTATTATACACAGGATCTGGTCTATGGAAAGGTTTTGTGTGTTCATATGGAATGTCCACAGATGGGTGGTAGCACACTATTGTCCTGCCATCAGATGTCAAACCAAGTTCCACTTGGCAATTATAGTCATCTGGAAGAGAAGAATATGTAGATTAATGACAAACACAATATAGAGCTCCATTTTGGGTTGAAAAGAAATGTTTCAAGATGGTTGTCTTTAATATCACACGTTTTATCACTGAGTCTGCCATGGTGAATCAAGAGGCCTCTTAGGTGGTACAAAAAAAGTTGTTCCCGGGACCAGCAGTTAGCGTAATAGCTATGTCACTGGACTCCCATGTAGTCGACCGTGGTTCAAGTCCCGGGCTCAGTGGCTTAAACTCATGCCACGCGCGTGTGCGTGCGTGCCCAGGATCCCGAGAGGAGAATGGAGGAGAAGGGATTGCGGCGTGACCATCCCCTCTGGGGGGTGATGTCTCGCTTTCTATCTCTCTGTCTCTCTCTGTCTGTCTGGCAAGTGCATGCGCCCTATAGCATAAGCCTCTCTCAAAAAAAAAAAGTTGTTCGGAAGAGGAATTGCTTTTAAAATATGCTTTTAGACAAACTGTTTTTCAACCTTTGATAGATTGTCGCTAAGAACCCGCCATCTTGTCTCAATCCAGGTCCTGCGAGATCCCAACTTTTAATATTTTTGATCTGCTGATTTTGTATTTATATCTTGTGTGTGGGTATATATACATACACACATATATATTATTACATATATATAGCTTATTAATTGATTAAAATCTTTTCTATACTTACTGATTTTTTTATCTGCTGAATTTATTATCGTTAAGGGTAGTTTTACATAATGTATATAGACCTGCCTATTCTTCTTCACTTCTGTAATTACTGTTTTATATTTTGATACTATGTAATGAGCTGTATACATTCTTTGGGAGGGGAGGGAGGCTTACATACACATACACCCAGTGTGATTTTCAAGCTGCTAGGTCCAGGACTTGAACCACAGTCAGCCATGTGGGACCACAATTACATACAATTTAGATTTGTTATTTATCTAAATTCTTGGGAACTCATTTCTGTTATCTTTTTTTTTACTGACCTTTTTTGCCTAGAAATTCTTTTTGTCTTCAAATATATTGTGTCTTTCATTCATTACTACATTGATAAATATTTTTCTGATTTCTTTTTTCCTGTCCTTTCAATTTTTAAAAATTATTTAAAAAAAAAATTTATTGCCGGGAAAGTATGTGTACTTACCAGAGGAGGTGGGGGTTTAGGGAGAGAGAGAAAAAGAGAGAGAGAGAGAGAGAGAGAGAGAGAGAGAGAAAGTACTCCCCCCATCCCAATGGGACATGGTCACACCACAGTCCTTTTTCCTCCCTCATCCATCCCTTCAGGTTTTGGGCACATATACACGTGCATCCAGCCTATTTCTTTTTTTTTCAAGTTGCTTACCTGGGGTTAAAACCATGGTCAGCCATGTGGGATCTGGTTCCCTTGACCATGGTACTATGGGGTGCTTTTATTTTTTTTTATGTTTTTATGTTTTAGGTACTTTATAACTTGATTTTAAAAAAAAAATACAGGCAATTTGGTAATCCCTGCTTTTAAACTAGGGAGTTTTTTGTCTTTATTTTTTTTTTTTTTCGAGAAATTTTTGTTATTGTCTATTGAGTTGTTGGAAGAGTCATGACGTGTTTTTCTGTGCAAAAATATGTCATGACTTTTCCAACAACCCAACATATAATCTGGTTTTTCTGTTCTTTTTTTCTTTCTCACCTTCTTTTGAATTAATCAGACCGCTCTCCCTCTTTTTCTCTGTGCTGGTTTGAGAGAGAAAGTACATACAGTTTATGGTCAACTCCTGGTATCCCTTACTTTTTTTCAGTTTATTTATTTATTTATTTATTTATTTATTTATTTATGACTATAGTGTATATACACTTCCCGAAGAGAGACAGACAGAGGGGAAGTGAGAAATAACCCCCCAGGAGGGATGGCCACAATTTATGGTCAATTGTTGGCACCTCTAAAATTTCTTTATTTTTCAATTCTTTTATTTGCCATAGTGTACATACAGTCACTGGAGAGAGACAGAGCGAAAATGAGAAACCGTCCCCCAAAGGGGGATAACCATACCACAATCCCTTTTCCTCCATTCTCATCAGGATTTTGAGACTCGTGGACATGTACCCTGTATGATTTTCCAGCTGCCGGATCTGGGACTTGAATCACAATTGGCCTTGTGGAAGTCTAGCACCTTAACCGCTATGCCACCTGCTGGCCGCCCAAGGCCCCTAAAATTTTAACATGAATACTTAACAATATCTAAAATAAATGAACTATCTCTGCTTTTCCCAGAAGAACACAAGCACTGTTGAATGCTTTAATCCAGTTGCCCCTCTGGTCTTACATGTTTTTGCCCAATTTTTAAAATACAGTTTTTAATAATTTTTTTATAGTCATAGGAAATTTTTTAAAAGAATTATTTTATTTAACTTTATTTATTTATTCATTGTGTATTTCAATTTGATCAGAGAGGGACAGAGCAAGAGAGAGAGAAAGCGAGAGAGCAAGCTGCCAGGTCCAGGACTCGAACTGCCGTTGGCCATGTGCGAATCTAGTGCCCTCAACCACCACACCACCTGCCAGCCCCCCATAGGAAATTTTTTTTAAAGTTTGTTTTATTCATGTTCGAGAGCCCATGCCTGTATACGAGAGAGAAAGTGAAGCACCCTTTATAGGATCTGGTAATGCCAAGATCCCGTTTCCGCAGCTCCTCAGGATTTGGGGCACACATGCATGCACCCTACATGTTTTCAAGCTGACCTGTGGATCTAAACCCACAGTCAGTCATGTGGTTTCCAGCACTGTAGTTCAGGTTGCTACCAACTGTGTCACCATGCTGGATTCCTTTTTTATTTTCAAATATGTGCTCTCATTTGTTTTTAAGAATTTTTTTTTAGCTTATTTATTTATTTTAATTTGATCAGAGAAGGACAGAGTGAGAGAGGGAAAGTGAGAGAGCAAGCCGCCAGGTCTGGGACTTGAACCGCAATTGGCTATGTGGGAGTCTAGCGCCCTTAACCACCGTACCACTTGCCGGCTCCTGTGCTCTCATTTTTTGTATGAGAGTTTAGCAGAGTATGAAGTTCTAAAGTGAATTACAAGGCTGTCAGCCTAGTTGAGTTCTCAGCTCTTGATTATACTGGTTCTCTATTTGCTTTCATTTTCAGACTCCCTGAGGATCTTCTTAGTCTCCAGAGCAGCTGCATTTTAAAAGGTTGCTTGGCCTATTTTTCCAGCATTTTGGTGTCTTGTTCTGAGAGGATATTTAGTTTGCCTGTTCTGTCATATTTGGAAAGAAAAGTTCTTTCTTTTCTCTGCTATCTTTTTCTGGGAATGACTCAAGAAACTTGTTGACATGGACTAGTGTCTTTTAGGCAGGAAGAATCTGATCCAGCCTGGTTCAGGATCTACTTTTGATCCACATAGGACAAACATGGCTACAGGGACCATTCCCGTGGGTAAGACATCAAGGAGGGATAAAGGGACAAGTTAGAGCTAATGTTATCCACTTCTCGGGTGCCAGGCTTGGTCTTGTTTACTTTGTATGTGTCAGTTCATTGCATCCTCACCTTAGCCATATGGAACAGGCACTATTATGACCCTCATTGTATAGATGAGTGAACTGAGGCATGGGGAAGATACAAACATACTCCCAGTTCCACAGTGAGTGAGTGGAGTGGTAAAATTTAAATCTAGACACTGTCTCTTAGGTTTAAGTTGTGAAGTCACCATGTCATGTCACCTCAAGAGGATCCATGGACCTGGAGTTCTGGGCTCACTTGCCAATCACTTAGCCATTCTCTCCTCCCCACTGGACAAATTGTGAGTCTCAGGTGGTTCTGCAGAACAGGGACTATTGCCCCTCGCACTATACAAAACAAGTCCTGAGGAGCAAGCAGAGAAACCTGCTGACTGGCCCTGACTTTCTGATACGCGGGAGGCAGTTCTGCTCTTACTTGTCTGGCAGGCGTTCAAGCGTAGGTGCTTATGCAACAGATGCCTTTGGGGACGACTGGTCACTAGGTGGCATCTGGTGGAGGGGAAGTAGTGTTGGATGGGCGTCAGGAGAATTGAGTTCTAGTCCCATCTCTGCTGTTGATTTGCCATGTGAACACTGTCAAGAGATGTTTGACTAAGTCAGGAAAAATTTCCCATGCAGTCAGTGTTTGAATACCTATTCTATGCCTACTATGCGAGGAATTAGTCAAAGATGCAGGCCAGCAGGTGTGTAGAGGTTAAGGCAGCTGGATCCCACATTTTGATCAGAGAAGGACAGAGTGAGAGAGGGAAAGTGAGAGAGCAAGCCGCCAGGTCTGGGACTTGAACCGCAATTGGCTATGTGGGAGTCTAGCGCCCTTAACCACCGTACCACTTGCCGGCTCCTGTGCTCTCATTTTTTGTATGAGAGTTTAGCAGAGTATGAAGTTCTAAAGTGAATTACAAGGCTGTCAGCCTAGTTGAGTTCTCAGCTCTTGATTATACTGGTTCTCTATTTGCTTTCATTTTCAGACTCCCTGAGGATCTTCTTAGTCTCCAGAGCAGCTGCATTTTAAAAGGTTGCTTGGCCTATTTTTCCAGCATTTTGGTGTCTTGTTCTGAGAGGATATTTAGTTTGCCTGTTCTGTCATATTTGGAAAGAAAAGTTCTTTCTTTTCTCTGCTATCTTTTTCTGGGAATGACTCAAGAAACTTGTTGACATGGACTAGTGTCTTTTAGGCAGGAAGAATCTGATCCAGCCTGGTTCAGGATCTACTTTTGATCCACATAGGACAAACATGGCTACAGGGACCATTCCCGTGGGTAAGACATCAAGGAGGGATAAAGGGACAAGTTAGAGCTAATGTTATCCACTTCTCGGGTGCCAGGCTTGGTCTTGTTTACTTTGTATGTGTCAGTTCATTGCATCCTCACCTTAGCCATATGGAACAGGCACTATTATGACCCTCATTGTATAGATGAGTGAACTGAGGCATGGGGAAGATACAAACATACTCCCAGTTCCACAGTGAGTGAGTGGAGTGGTAAAATTTAAATCTAGACACTGTCTCTTAGGTTTAAGTTGTGAAGTCACCATGTCATGTCACCTCAAGAGGATCCATGGACCTGGAGTTCTGGGCTCACTTGCCAATCACTTAGCCATTCTCTCCTCCCCACTGGACAAATTGTGAGTCTCAGGTGGTTCTGCAGAACAGGGACTATTGCCCCTCGCACTATACAAAACAAGTCCTGAGGAGCAAGCAGAGAAACCTGCTGACTGGCCCTGACTTTCTGATACGCGGGAGGCAGTTCTGCTCTTACTTGTCTGGCAGGCGTTCAAGCGTAGGTGCTTATGCAACAGATGCCTTTGGGGACGACTGGTCACTAGGTGGCATCTGGTGGAGGGGAAGTAGTGTTGGATGGGAGTCAGGAGAATTGAATTCTAGTCCCGTCTCTGCTGTTGATTTGCCATGTGAACACTGTCAAGAGATGTTTGACTAAGTCAGGAAAAATTTCCCATGCAGTCAGTGTTTGAATACCTATTCTATGCCTACTATGCGAGGAATTAGTCAAAGATGCAGGCCAGCAGGTGTGTAGAGGTTAAGGCAGCTGGATCCCACATGGCTGACTGCATGGTTTGAGTCCAGGACCCAGTAGCTTAAAAATCACTCCAGGCACATGCACGTGTGTGTCCAAAAATCCCAAGAGGAGAATGGAGAAGGGATTGCTCTGTGGCCATTCCCCCAGTGGGTGAGTTCTCACTTTCCCCCATCTGCTTCTTTTTGGAGGTGAGTGTATGCACCCTATAAAGAAACAAAAAAATTAATTAATTAAAAAACTTAAAAAGCTGTGAATTGATTTCAGGCTCCCTCGGTGTAGAGTTCCTTGTCCTCAGACATGGTGAAATATCAACCAGACCACTATTGGCACGGATCACGTTGACGGGGATGACTTTTCCAGCTCTTCTTCCCTGCAGTTCTATAATTCTCTGACCTTGGTCCCTTGGCCTTAGTTTTCCCAACTGTGAAATAAGCAAGTGATTCTAGTAGATCTGTAAGCCTTGCCAGATCTTCCATTCTGTGATCATGGCTCCATGAGTTACGACCTGGATGTCTGGATCTCAATGTTTTTATCTAAACGTATTTGAGAAGCCTTAGGACTGGAATGTCAGAGTAAGCAGCTCACTCATTATTATCACCCTTGCTATGCCCACGCAGACCTTGCTAATCAACCTTGGCAGTACTCTGCCATGGAGCCCAAACCCACCTAATCCTTCAGGACTTTGCTAGAACCTGACTTCTCGTTTTATCCTTGTCAGAACATGGCTAGTGCAGCGAGGGAACTGGTGATCCAGCGGTTGGGTCTGGTGAGGAGTCTGTGTGAGAGCGAGGAGCAGCGGTTACTGGAACAGGTGCATGGAGAAGAGGAGCGGGCCCACCAGAGCAACTTGACACAGCAGGTCCACTGGGCCGAGGCACTGAAGAAGCTCGACAGCATCCGCACCAGCCTGGTGGGCATGCTCACCCATCTGGATGACCTCCAGCTGATTGTAAGTCAGCCTAAGGTGTAGATGGCCAGCTGGCTAGAATCCCCTAAAGTTTTAAACACATTGAGATTTTTTTTTGGGTAGGAAATGGGTGGAAATGAAATTTTGGAATAGGAATGAGGCCAGAGAATAAAATCATATGAATTGGGCTTTTTTGCACCTGATTATAGTATTTTTTAAAAAAATAAATATTTAATTTATTATTATTATTAAGAATTACTTTTGTATTTATCTTTATTCATTTATTAATTTGTTTTAATTTGACCAGAGAGGGACTGAGAGAGAGAGAGAGAGAAAGTAAGTGAGAAAGCAAGCCGCCAGTTCCGAGACTTGAACTGCAGTTAGCCATGTGGGAATCCAGCATTCTTAACCACCACACCACCTGCTGGCCCCCCTATTATTATTTTTTTAAGACTGTGTTTTTATTTTATTTGAATTATTTTATTTAACTTTGTTTCTCTCTCTCTCTCTCTCTCCCTGTCTCTCTTTCTTTCTTTCTTTTAATTTGCACAGAAAGAGAGAAAAAGAAAGCGAGAAAGCAAGCTGCCAGGTCTGGGACTCAAACTGTGGTTGGCCATGTGTGAGTCTAGTGCTTTAACCACCACACCACCTGCCAGCCCCAACAGTATTATTTTAATAGTGAGCAAATGTTTACTGAACACCTATTACCTGCTAAGCATTGTGCTGTAGGTGGTGTTACAGGATCCAGCTGACAGCTGCTCCCAGCCTTATGAGGGACATGAAAACATAAACTGACACATGGGTTCTGGAAGGATATGTGCTATGGCCGGGGGAATCGCTCAGAGCCAGGGACTTCATGATCCAGGCTGAGGGAGGGGAGGAGTCAGGGAAGGCTTCCCGGATTAAGTGACTTAGAAGCCAATGCCTGAAAGCTAAGCAGAACAACTGCATTTAAGAGGTGAGAGGTAGAGAAGCATTCAGGGAGAACATTATACTCAGGGAGCTGACAAAGGCTTCAAGATAGAAATATAGAGCTCATCCTTAAGCTACCATCCAGAAATTACCATGATTGGGCCAGCAGATGGCATAGCAGTTATGTCACTGGATTTCCATATGGCTGATCACAGTTCGAGTCTCAGACCCGGTGGCTTGAAAGTCACACCAGGTATATGTGTGTGTGTGTGCACAAAATCCCGGGAGGAGAATGGAGGAGAAGGGATTGCAACATAGCCATCCCCCCTGTTGGGTGATTTCTCACTTTCTCTCTCACTGTCTCTGTCTCTCTCTTTGGTGAGCACATACACCTTAAGACAAAACCTCTTTAAAAAAATGACTGTGATTAATACTTGATCCTGTCAAAGTATTCTGTTGGGTTGTGGACAAGTTGTGATGTATTTTTGCATAGAAAAATATGTCATAAGGTGCCGGCAGGTGGCATGGTGGTTAATGTGCTGGACTCCCATATGGCCAACCATGGTTTGAGTCCTGCACCTGGTAGCTCGCTTTCTCACTTTCTCTTTATGTCTCTCTCTGGTCAAATAAATAATCATAAAATTGATAAAATTAAAAATTCTTAAAAAAAAAAAAAAAAGAAAAATACGTCATGATTTTCCCGACAATCTAATATGTAGATATGCACATGCTTCCAGTTTTTTTTTTTTTCTTTTCTTTTTTTTTTTTTTTTTTAATGCCAGAAAGAGAGAGGGAAAAAAATGTTTCCAAATGGGGACTGGTCACGCCACAATTTCTTTTTTCCAATTCTTCATCCCGTCAGGATTCTGGGCACACACACATACACCCAGTGTATTTTTCAAGCCACTGGGGCTGAGATTTTAATTGCGGTTCACCACGTGGAATCTGGCTCTGCATAGCACTTCACCATGCACTGTGGGGGCCAGCGCAGTTGCCTCTCGTTTTGCAGGGAGAGTGTGACACCTGAGCAAAAATACCCAGCACAGGAAGGAGAATGTAGAACACCGCGCTGTCCTGCTGCTCGCACCTCAAGTAGGGCAGTTTCCAGAGTGCCCTAGATCTGGCGTTCATTCCATCGAGCAGCTTCTATGGACAGAGCACATTCTGTCCCAGACACGAGAACAGTCACAATAGAAGAGTCAAAGTTTTAGCCATCCAGGAACTGACAGTCTTTATAGGAGATGCTGTCGGGGAAAGAGGTGACGACCCGGAAGTGGAGTTGATAGGAGCCCAGGACACCGTGGGACATGGGGGATGGAGTAATTCATCCCAAGTGTGTGTTAGGAGGTGTGTGTGTGTGAATGTATGTGTGAGAGAGAGAATAACAACCCATAAGCTTTGTGCTGGGTCATAAGGGAGTAGAAGCTTTAATTCTAGAGTCTGGTTCACGTAGGGCCCTCTGGGCCAGTTAAATATGTTTGTCTTGACTACCCGCTGGGTTTCTGGTGCCAAGCCTGACTTTGTTGGTTTTTTTTTCCTCACAGCAGAAGGAACAGGAGATTTTCGAGAGGTGAGTATGGCTCCAGAGAACTGCTTGGGTGGTCACGGAGACCCTTACACCTCTACCCAGTCCGTGGCGTTCCGGTCCCTCTGCCCTAGGGAGGAAGTGCAGGGCCTGTGTCTGAGTGGCTTCTCTGATCCGGGCTCTGTGGACAGTCTTCCTGCCCCTGGCTTAGAGAACTGCTTTGGCTCCTCATGGAGGGGCAGTAAAATGAATACTTACTAATGAATACGTGCTCTAGGCTTTCTCTTTTCTTCTGTCCTCTCTTCTCCTCTCTTTCTATTTTAGTTTTTTTTTTATTTTTCTTTTTGCCATAGTGTGTGTGTGTGTGCTCACCAGAGAGACAGAGAAAAAGTGAGAAATCACCTCCCTCTGCAAGGGGAGATTGCCTTGCCACAATCCCTTCTCCATTCTTCTCTCAGGATTTTGGGTATGTACACAATTGTGTCTGGTATGATTTTCAAGCCACTGGGTCCAGGACTCGAACTGTGGTTGGCCAGGTGGGAGTCTACCATGCCATTTGCTGGCCCCACCTCAGGCTTTCTTAAACATTATCCTGTTTTAAAATGTAGTGGGAACCAGCAGTTAGCGTAATGGCTATATCACTGGACTTCCACGTAGTTGACCGCAGTTCGCGTCCCGGACCCGGTGGCTTAAAACTCACGCCGGGCGCGTGTGCGTCCGTGCCCAAGATCCTGAGAGGAGAATGGAGGAGAAGGGATTGCAGCGTGACCATCCCCCCTGGGGGGTGATTTCTCGCTTTCTGTCTCTCTGTCTCGCTCTGTCTGGCGAGCGCACACGCCCTATAGTGAAAATCTCTCCAAAAAAATAAATTAAATAAATAAATAAATAAATAAATAAATAAAATGTAGTCACCTTGTCCAAAGGTTTCCCCACTCCCTTCTACAGAAGAGAATACTGAGGCTCACAGAGGGAAAAGAACTTGCCTAAGCCCAGGGCCAAGACTTGGTCCACCTGACGCCCTTCCCAATGTTGTCTCCTCTACCTCACTCCCCCTTTTTCTCATGAAAGGATCTTTATCTGTATTACTACTCAATGTTTGCATTTTAATTATTCAATAAGAAAAGAATTTCACCAGGTCTTGGCTGGATTCTGAAAGGCTGAGAGCCCTGGGCCTCAGGCAGCGGCCTAGAAGATATAATTTGCCAGACAGAGTAATCAACTCCTCATCCCTTCTGTGTGAGATTACTTAGAGGACATGGTCCATTCTTCTTACTTTTTAATTGTAATAGTTAAACTTCAATAAGATTACACGTGCATGAGAGAAAAAAAATTCCAGTGTTGGGGACCAGCAGGTAGCATGGTGGATAAGGCGCTGGACACTCCCACATGGCCGACAGCAGGGTTCAAGTCCTGAATCTGGTGGCTTGCTTTCTTACTTCCTCTCTCTTTCACTCTCACCCTCTGTCTTTCTCTGGTCAAATTAAAAAATAAATGAATAAATAAAATAAAGAATTATTTAAAAAAAAATTCCAGTGTTGAACTGTAGCACTGGAAGCCACATGACCAACTACAGGCTCAGATCCCTGGGTTGGCTTGAAAGCACACTGGATGTGCGTGTACACGCCCCAAATCCTGACAGTGGGAGGGTTGGGAAAAGCAGATCACAGCATAATGGGGCTCTGTTGAGTGGGTCTTTCCCTCTCTCTATCATGAATAAAATTACCTCTTTAAAAAAAAAATTATTTCACTTTATTTATTTATTTATTTTAATTTGACCAGAGAGAGACAGAGTAAGGAAGAGAGAGAGAGAGAGAGAGAGAGAGAGAGAGTGAACTCCCACATGGCCGACAGCAGGGTTCAAGTCCTGAATCTGGTGGCTTGCTTTCTTACTTCCTCTCTCTTTCACTCTCACCCTCTGTCTTTCTCTGGTCAAATTAAAAAATAAATGAATAAATAAAATAAATAATTATTTAAAAAAAAATTCCAGTGTTGAACTGTAGCACTGGAAGCCACATGGCTGACTACAGGCTCAGATCCCTGGGTTGGCTTGAAAGCACACTGGATGTGCGTGTACACGCCCCAAATCCTGACAGTGGGAGGGTTGGGAAAAGCAGATCACAGCATAATGGGGCTCTGTTGAGTGGGTCTTTCCCTCTCTCTATCATGAATAAAATTGCCTCTTTAAAAAAAAAAGTATTTAACTTTATTTATTTATTTTAATTTGACCAGAGAGAGACAGAGTAAGGAAGAGAGAGAAAGAGAGAGAGAGAGAAAGTGAGAAAGTGAGCTTGGGTCTTAGACTTGAACCACAGTCAGCCGTGTGGGAGTCCAGCATCCACAATCACCACACCACCTGCCAGCCCCGTGCATAAAATAAACTTTTGTTTAATTAAAAAAAAAATTTAAAGGGGCCAGCTCACGTGGTGGTTAAGGACGCTGAACTCCCACATGGCTGGCCACGGTTTGAGTCCTGGACCTGGTGGCTTGCTTTCTCATTTACTCTCTCTCTTTATCTCTCTCACTCTGTCCCTCTCTAGTCAAATTAAAAGAAAAGAAAAGGAAAGGAAAAAGAAAAGAAAATTAAGTAAAAGAATTCTAAAAGAAAAAAAAATATTGTCTTAAAAATTTTTTAGAAGAATTATTTTATTTAACTTTATCCAATAATTTATTTATTTAAATTCAGCTGTGTGGAAGTCCAGCACCCCTAACCACCACTCCACCCACTGGCCCCAAAATAAACTAAAAAGTTTCCAGCTCTCCTTTCCTCCCCACCTGTTTGCTGTGGGTTCTCCAGACCAAGCGTCCATGCTTTGAAGAGATGGTAACAGACTGTCTCTTGTCCTGACCACAAAGAGCCTTTGTTACCAGAACCTGTGCCCAACATTTCTGAGGCTCTGTTCACCTCGTTCCTCCCAAGCCAGGACAGTCTTGCAGAGAACTTGCAGCACCCTCTTCTGCCCCTGCTTTATTTAAGGGCAGAACTATGGGTCTAGGATAATAGGGGTGTGTCCTTGCTCCTGCTGCCTGATCTCAAAGCCATCTTAAGGAGCAGAGGTGGTGAGAAGGTTCCTTCTTTACACCCAGGTCAGAGGGCTGCAAAAGTGTGGATTAGACCCCCCCACTTTGTCCTATACCCCTTTGAGACTTCAGGTCAAGGAAAAAATTATGTTGAATGGTGCCTGGGCTCCATCCTGAGCTTATTCTGCTTTTTTGTTTGTTTGCTTTGAGAGGTTTTTGTTATAGGGTGCATGCGCTCGCCAGAAAGAGAGAGACAGAGAGGCAGAAAGCGAGAAATTACCCCCCCGGGGGGATGGCCACGCTGCAATCCCTTCTCCAATCTCTTCTCAGGATCTTAGGCCCGCACATACACGTGCCTGGTGTGAGTTTGAACCACCAGGTCCGGGACTCAAACTGCAGTCGACTACATGGGAGTCCAGCGACATAGCCATTATACACCAACTGCTGGTCCCGAGCTTATTCTGTTTTTGCAGGACTTGAATCCAGCCCTCTCTTTTTTTCTTTACTTTTCTTTTTTTTAAAAGAGAGTTTGTTTTTTTGGTTGGTTGTTGTTGTTTTGCTATAGGGAGTGTCTGCTCACCAGAGAGACAAAGAGAGAGAGAGAAAATGAGAAATCATACCCCAGGAGGGATGGTCACTCCACAATCCCTTCTCCATTCTCCTCTCTGGATTTTAGGCACACATGCACACATACCCGGTGTGAGTTTCAAGCCTCCAGAAACTCACAGTCCGGTCTGCCATGTGGATTGCCGTGTGGGAATCCAGCAATATAACCATTATGCCATCTGCTGGTCCCCCCTCTCCCCTTTTTAAACAAGTTTATTTTCAGATACATTTATCCGTCTCAGAGGGAGACACAGAGAAAGAGAAACAGAGAGACATATCCCCACATAGTCCCCACACCATGTTCCATCCCCAGTCCAAGCCAGCCCAGATCACAGGTGTTGGTGTGTGCAGGGAAGCCTCAGGGCCCAAATCCAGGCCCCTTCTGTGTAGGTCCAGATGGGCTACCACTGTGCCACCATCTGGCTTGAGTTCTTCTTAACCAAGAGCTTTCTGAATCTCTGTTCTCTCTGTCAAATGGGATGGCCACTACCTCCCAAATTATGACAAAGTGGAAGTGTGACTCTGTATAGAAATCAGCAAACCCAGAACCTTGCTTCTGGATAAGGGCGATTTGTCCCTTCTAGGCATCTTATGTTTCCACATCACCTCCCCAGCGAAACCAGGCCTCTGGGAGCCGAGGAGAGCTACTTATGAGGGGCAGAGTGCTGGACTAATTTATGGTTAAGGTAATGACAGTGGCCCTTCCTATGTGACTCTCTCAGGGTGTTTGCGTTTCTTTCTTTTTTTTTTTTTTTCCTAACCAACTTGAGTTTTATTTGTTGCGTAAACCACCTATCATCTTTTAGGTGAAAAAATACTAAATTTGAATAAAGATACTACAAAATGAATTAGAGCCCAATAAAAATTAGTTTGGGGGAGGCAACACAATTCTACTCAATTAAGGCAAACATTTTTATAGACCACAGATTATTTTTAAAACCCATCATGCCATGAATTCATAGGGAGTAGGTTCCAGTAGCTCAGGCTGCTCTCCATTGGTTCTCACAAAGTGTGCTTCTCTGGGTGGAGCAGGCTGGCGCTTTAGTTGAACCCAGGTACCTTTCTCTTTGGCTTCCTTCTTTTTCTGGTCATTTTCCTTCACACGTTTTAGGAAGCTGTCTCTGCTCTTAGAATGCTTAATATGCTCAATACGCACATTGATTGTCTTGGCAAGAATCTTGCCCTTAACTTGTTTGTTTACAACAGTGCCAGCAGCATGCTGGGTAACATTGTGGACTCTTCCTTTTTGAACAGTACCCATTCCCTTGATGTCTACAATATCACCTTTCTTGTAGATTTGCATATATATTGCCAAAGGAACCACTCCATGTTTTCTAAAAGGCCTAGAGAACATATATTAGGTGCCTCTCCTCTTTCTTTTTGTGTTCGTCATCTTGGAGAATTATGGGAAGATGGCAGTTCCGGCCAAAAGGAGTTTACATTCCTCCCTCCCTCCCTTCTCTCTTTCTTTCCTTTTCTTTTTTCTTTCTTTCTCTTCCTCTCTTCCCTTCCTTCCCTCTCTTCCTTCCTTCCTTTTCTTTCTTTCTTTTTATTTGCCACAGGGCACATGTGTTTACTGAAGAGAAATAGGAGAGAAGGAGAAAGCACTCCCCATGGGGATGGTCACACCAAAATCTCTTCTCCATTTCTCCCTTCCTTTGGGATTTTGGGCATGCAAGTACAAATGCCAGAGAGACAAAGAAAGAGAAGGTGAGAAATCACCTCCCAGGGAAATAGCCATGCTGCAATTCCTTCTCCTCCAATTTTCTCTGGAAATTTTGGGCATGCACCTGATGTGAGTTTCAAGGCACTGGGTCCAGGACTCAAACTGCAGGCAATCATGTTGGAATCCAGCACCTTAACCACTATGCCACCTGCTGGCCTCAGCCTCATTTCTTAAAAGAGATTGTTTTTGTTTTTCAAGGGAATTTTTTCTATGAGGAAGAGAGGCAGCACTCTCTGTAGGGCCTTAATGCTTAGATCAGTCCCAGATCATGGGCACATCTGTGCCTTATATTCAAGGAGGTCTCTGGATTTGAACCAGAGACCTTCCCATGTGGATCTCTCTTACAGTGTCATGTTTTACTGCTCCACTACCACTTTGGCTCCCATTTCTGTTTTTTTCTTAGAATTTCTTTCTTTTTTCCACGAGATAGAGTGAGGAGGAGCATCCCCAACAAAGTCTTTATGCCATGGTCCACCTCAGCCTCAAGCAGGCCGGGTCACGGGCATGTTTGGGGACACACATGGCAGTATAGGGAGGCCTCAAGATGTGAACCCCGGGACCTTCCCATGTGGATCCCATTGTTTTATTGCTCTGCTACCCTCTGGCCCATCTCCAGTTTCTGGTGCTTGCTCTTTCCTGTAAATTGTCTGCTTTACCAGAACTAAGGGTCCTGGTAGGTGGGGCACAGGGGAAAGACTCACCTTCCCTTTGACTCGCCTCCTGAGGACCACTGTATGTGACCTGGCTGCTGGTCTTGGTGGAAAGAGGATTTTTTTTTTTTGTCCCTCCCTTACAACCAATGTGGCAAACTTTTCAAAATATTATTTTATGATTGTTATTATTTTAAAGTTTACTATAGGGCATAATTTAAAGGGTGGTTTGCTTTCTCATTCTTTCTCTCTCTTTCTCTGTGTTTATCAGAAAGAGACAAAGAAAGAGAGAGAGAAATGAGAAGGCAAGTCACTAGGTCTGGGACTTGAACCACATTAGCCATGCAGGAGTCCAGTGCCTTAACCTTCACTCCTGCTAGCACCGATCCAGATTCACTTCTAAAACCTTCCTGAATCTCTTTGTTTTTCCCTATGCAAGGTCCGAGGAAGCAGAGGGCATTTTGGATCCTCAAGAGTCAGAAAAGTTAAACTTTAATGAGAAGTGCACTCAGAGTCCCCTACTGACCCGACTCTGGGCGACAGCCGTTCTCGGATCCCTCTCAGGTGAGCAGCTGCCAGAGCCCAGCACGTGAGGGCATCTGGCTCTGTCTGTCTGTGGTTTGTTCCGGGTCACAGTGGACCAGTGCTTCTGGGATGGTGCCTTAAGCAATCAGCGATTCTGAATGCACACGGGTCGGTGGGACCAGGGATCCAGGTAGGCCTGGGGCAGGTGAGCCTGGGGCAGCTAGGCCAAGTCCCTTCCATTTTCAGACCAACCTACTCTGTGATTGAGTCTAGGGTAGATCTTGTTCCTATCAGTCATATCCTCCTCATTCCCTGCCCTACAAGGACAGCTCACTATTATTTATTGGAAAACTCAGGTTTCTCTTGAAGAAGGTATAATTGACAGCCACCTGGAGAGCATCTGGACCGAGGTGCCTGGATGCACCTTGCTCACTTCACAATGATGAAGTGAAACCCTCAGGCTGGCTGTGGCCGGGCCATGCTGAATGCTGGGGCTCCAGAGGTGAAGGACGTGGTCCAGGAATTTCTTAGCATGAAGGTTCTCAGAGCAGGTGCCTCCAAGCTGGGTGGTTGGCAGTCTTTGCACTCTTTGCAGTTTATGGAAAAGTTAGGTTAATGGCTTGAGATTTTTTCAATTTTTTTTTTTTTTTGGAGAGGTTTTTGCTATAGGGCACGTGCACTAGCCAGAAAGACAGAGAGAGAGAAAGTGAGAAATCACCCCCCAGGGGGGATGGCCATGCTGCAATCCCTTCTCCTCCGTTCTCCTCTCGGGATCTTGGGCATACACGCACACACGTCCGGCGTGAGTTTTAAGCCACCAGGTCTGGGACTCGAACCGTGGTCGATTACATGGGAGTTCAGCAACATAGCCATTACGCTAACTGCTGGACCCGAGATTTTTTTCGATTTTTAACCTTGCCCCTGCATATCATTCTTACAGCAAGGTATAAGCTACAGGTTTTCTACTCCAGGCTCTGGTATCTGATTGGCCAGCACTGTGGTTAGTTATCTGTTGGGAATGGCATATATCACATCTCCTAGCTTTCCGGGGCTCTGTTCTTCAGACAAGCTTCATCTGGGGCCACAGATATGACCAACTAGAAAGCAGTGCGACCAGTGCTGATATAGAAACAAGATGCCAAGGCTTTATTTGGCCTGAGCCATCAGCTCGGCCTGTAACCTTGGGCAATTTCCTTCTCCTCTTGAGGTCTTATTTCTACCAGAGTTTACAGGAGAGGGTCTGGGACCAATAACTACTATTCTGCAGGTTGCAGGGTTTTTTTGAGCATTTATTACAGTAGCTCCTCCTTATCTGTGGTTTCACTTTCGAAGGCTTTAGTTACCTGTGATCAGTCTCAGTTCAAAACACACATGGTACAATAAGATACTTAGATCACATTCACCCAGTAACATAACTGTTATGCCATCTGCTGGTCCCACATTCACATAGTTTTTATTATAATTGTTCTATTTTGTTATTAATTATTATTTACTTCTAAGCCTAATTTATAAGTTAAATTTGTCATAGGTATATATGTACAAAATATATATATGTATAAATAGGGTTTGGTACTGTCTGTGGTTTCGGGCATCTACTGGGGATCTTGGAATGTATTCTCCATAGGTAAGGAAAGATTATTATACAGGTTAGGTACTTTACAGTGTCAGTTTAGTTCTTATGACTACCCTGTGATAAGTGCTGTATTGATCCTGATTTTAGAGCTGAGGAAACTGAGGCACAGAGAGAGTAAATGGCAGAGAGAGTCTGAGGTCACACTGCCAGTGGGTGATGAGTGTGCCTTTGCTACCTACATCCAGGTTAGGGGTGGCGGTGGGCCCAGGAAAACTCTGAGAATTCTTTCTGGCAGGCACAGAGGATGTGCGTATTGACGAGAGGACCGTCAGCCCCTTTCTGCAATTGTCAGATGATCGAAGGACCCTGACCTTCAGCGCCAAGAAGTCCAAAGCTTGTGCGGATGGCCCAGAGCGCTTTGACCACTGGCCCAATGCCCTGGCTGCCACCTCCTTCCAGGCTGGGCTCCATGCCTGGATGGTGAACGTCCAGAACAGCTGTGCCTATAAGGTGGGCGTGGCCTTGGGCCAGCTGCCCCGCAAGGGTTCTGGCAATGACTGCCGCCTGGGCCACAACACTTTCTCCTGGGTCTTCTCTCGCTATGACCAGGAGTTCCGTTTCTCACACAACGGGCAGCACGAGCCCCTGGGGCTGCTGCGGTGCCCAGCCCAGGTGGGCGTGGTGCTGGACCTGCAGGCCCAGGAGCTGCTCTTCTATGAGCCGGCCTCAAGCACAGTGCTCTTCACCTACCACGCGTCCTTCCCTGGGCCCCTCTTCCCAGTCTTTGCTGTGGCCGACCAAACCATTTCCATCATGCACTGATCTCTGGCCCAGGTCCACTTACCCACCTTCCTCTCAGGCCATGTTTCTACCCAGTGCCCTGTCCCCAAATGAAGGCTTTCTAAGACAAATAGGGCCATGCCCAAAGTTTCAGATATGGGTACCAGGTATCTCTGGGGAACTGCTACTCCAAGGCCTTAGTCTCCTAGTTCCATGAGACATCTGCCCCACTGATGGTGTCTTGTCCACTGTTTAATCTCTGGCATACAGCACACAGCTTGGTGCATGGTGAGTGCGCAATAGATACTTGATGTATGGGTGGATGAGTGGGTAGATGATTTGGATGGGTGGGTATATATTTAGATTGTCGGGTGGACAGATGGACGAATGAATAGATAAATGACAGGTAGATGATGAGATGGATGGCTGGGTAGATGTTTGGATGGTTGGGTGGTGGATGACTAGGTGAATGTGTGGGTAGATGATTGGATGGGTGGATGAGTGGATGAGTGGATGGAGGGGTGCACAGGCTGGCTGTATGTAGTTTTCTGTGGGGAAACGCTGCCTTTGAGCCCTTTGCCTCCAGCTTCACATGAGTAGAAGTGGTTCTCTGGCAGAGAGGCCTGTGGTTGAAACTTCTCCATCTTTTTTCATGATGTGGCATAAGAGCAATTATTTTTCTAGTGTACAGGGACAACCTGGAAGGGATTTCTTTCTTTTTTTTTCCCAGAGGTTTTTGCTATAGAGCATGTATGCTCACCTGAGAGACAGAGACAGAGAAACAGAAAGCAAGAAATCATCCCCCAGGGTGGATAACCATGCTGTAATCAATCCCTTCTCCTCCGTTCTTCTCTTGGAATTTTGGACATGCACGCATATGTGGCTGGCGAGAGTTTTAAGCCTCCAGGTCCAGGACTCAAACTGTGGTCAACTATGTGGGAGTCGAGTGATATAACCATTATGCCATCTGCTGGTCCCAACCTGGAAGGGGTTTAGGACTCCTGCCATGCTGCTTGGCCCACCGACTCTGGCCTGGAGACTATGCCCTCTCCCCAGGTCCTGCCTAGGTACTCAGAAGACAAAGGGATCTGATCTCCAGCAACACAGCCACCCGCATGGCTCAGGTCTGAGCTCAGCTTGAGCCTGGGGACCATGAGGCAAACTTCTCCTTCCTGCAGCTGATGAGTGCTCCCACCTGATGACCCTCTGACATAAAGAGGAGACTTTGGAGTGAGGGAGGCACACCAGAAGTTCCTGAGGAGCAAGAGGGCCCGACTTGGGGCACATGGACATTATTAAAGGTTTTAAAAGATTCAGAGGTTTCCCCATGTTCTTCGTTGGGGCAGGGTATGTACTGTATGCTGGCCTGTCTTCCTTACCCTCATTCTCACAAATGAGCGAGTGTCAGCCTAGCCTGGCAGACAGAACCCAGAGACATTACTGGGGCCAGAAGCAAATCCCTTCAGGGTTTCCCTCCCTGAGGAGCTCACCCTAGAAGAATGGTCTTCAAATTTTCATCTGGGAACACTCTTCAGAAGCCATCTTACCTACAACCTCAGGATCCTCTCCAAGAAGATGAGAGCCAGAGCCCTCCCCACTTTGTGGGGGGAGCCACAGGGCAGTTGAGAACCACACAGGAAGGCTGGCTGGAGTCAGTGGACAGTGGAGTTGGTGGGCAGTGAGTATAACAGTCTGAGTCAGGGACAGCCACTGCTCAGCTTGGCTCTTTGTGGTCATGCAGGAGTGTTGACCCAGAATGGTCAGGAATAGAGACCTGTGGAGAAAAGCGAGCAAATCCTGATTTTTATGTGATTTTTGAGTTTGCTTAGTAATTTATTTGAAACACTGGGTAGATCAAATCCAACCCACAGACCTTCTGTTGGGAACTTTTTTTTTTTTAAGAGAGTTTTGCTATAGGGTACATGTGCTTGCCAGAGTGACAGAGAGAGACAGCAAGAAACCACCTTCCAGGGGGGATGGCCATGTCACAATCCCTTCTCCTCCATTGTCTTCTCAGGATCTCTAGCACATACGCATACGCGCCCAGCGTGAGTTTAAGCCGCCAGGTCCGGGACTCGAACCAGGGTCAACCACATGGGAGTCCAGCGACGTAACCATTAAGTCATCTTCTGGTACCTGGCAACTTTGTTTTAGAGGAGATGAGCTCCAAGGCCCTTATAACTCTCAGATCCTAGCAGGTGACCCATGTCCTCACTGCCTGACCTGTAAGAGTTACTGCTGAGTCACTTGGCCTTGGTGCCAGGCTGAAGGAAGACAGACCTAGAAGAGTTTGGTCAGGTAAAGAATTTTCCTTCTCAAAGGTCTGAGCCAAAGCCAAGATCTTCTTTATTTAACTTTTTTCTTTTAATTTTGCCATAGGGCATGCACACTTGTCAGAGAGACAGTGAGAGGGAAAGAGAAATTACTTCCCAGGTGGGATGTCCACACCACAACTCCTCCTCCCTTCCTCTTGGAGTTTTGAGTAGGCACACACATATGCCTGCACCATGTTTTTTATGTGGTGGGTCTGGGACTTGAACCATCCAGTTGGCCATGTGGGACCCAGCCACCAACTGTCATACCACTGGCTGATAAATCCAAGCTTTTCTACTTGGCATTTGCAAGCCCCTGTACTATGCCCTCCCAACCCACTGCCCTAAGTCCCCACGGCAGCTTTTAGTCTGCAGTTCGGGGGCCTGCTGCCAGAAATGCCCCCATCTTCCTACCACCTTAATACCATCCCTATTCAGGGTGCACTCCAGAGCCCTCCATGGCTGTTGGCACCAGAGCATACATCCCTGTGTATCTGTGCTCTTAGCTTGTAGTACCCACTGTGCCTGGCCCCGGGCAAGGCCCAGACATGTGCAGTAAATACCAAATAGAAAGATGGGTGGGAGAGGAAAGGCAGGAAGAGAAGTGAGATTTAAAAACCCAATTTGCTGGGGGCTGGCAGGTGGCATGGTGGTTGAGGGTGCTGAATTCCCACATGACCCCCACGGTTTGAGTCCTGGACCTTGCGGCTTGGAGTGGATGGAGGGGTGCACAGGCTGGCTGTATGCAGTTTTCTGTGGGGAAACGCTGCCTTTGAGCCCTTTGCCTCCAGCTTCACATGAGTAGAAGTGGTTCTCTGGCAGTGAGGCCTGTAGTTGAAACTTCTCCATCTTTTTTCATGATGTGGCATAAGAGCAATTATTTTTCTAGTGTACAGGGACAACCTGGAAGGGATTTCTTTCTTTTTTTTTCCCAGAGGTTTTTGCTATAGAGCATGTATGCTCACCTGAGAGACAGAGACAGAGAAACAGAAAGCAAGAAATCATCCCCCAGGGTGGATAACCATGCTGTAATCAATCCCTTCTCCTCCGTTCTTCTCTTGGAATTTTGGACATGCACGCATATGTGCCTGGCGAGAGTTTTAAGCCTCCAGGTCCAGGACTCAAACTGTGGTCAACTATGTGGGAGTCGAGTGATATAACCATTATGCCATCTGCTGGTCCCAACCTGGAAGGGGTTTAGGACTCCTGCCATGCTGCTTGGCCCACCGACTCTGGCCTGGAGACTATGCCCTCTCCCCAGGTCCTGCCTAGGTACTCAGAAGACAAAGGGATCTGATCTCCAGCAACACAGCCACCCGCATGGCTCAGGTCTGAGCTCAGCTTGAGCCTGGGGACCATGAGGCAAACTTCTCCTTCCTGCAGCTGATGAGTGCTCCCACCTGATGACCCTCTGACATAAAGAGGAGACTTTGGAGTGAGGGAGGCACACCAGAAGTTCCTGAGGAGCAAGAGGGCCCGACTTGGGGCACATGGACATTATTAAAGGTTTTAAAAGATTCAGAGGTTTCCCCATGTTCTTCGTTGGGGCAGGGTATGTACTGTATGCTGGCCTGTCTTCCTTACCCTCATTCTCACAAATGAGCGAGTGTCAGCCTAGCCTGGCAGACAGAACCCAGAGACATTACTGGGGCCAGAAGCAAATCCCTTCAGGGTTTCCCTCCCTGAGGAGCTCACCCTAGAAGAATGGTCTTCAAATTTTCATCTGGGAACACTCTTCAGAAGCCATCTTACCTACAACCTCAGGATCCTCTCCAAGAAGATGAGAGCCAGAGCCCTCCCCACTTTGTGGGGGGAGCCACAGGGCAGTTGAGAACCACACAGGAAGGCTGGCTGGAGTCAGTGGACAGTGGAGTTGGTGGGCAGTGAGTATAACAGTCTGAGTCAGGGACAGCCACTGCTCAGCTTGGCTCTTTGTGGTCATGCAGGAGTGTTGACCCAGAATGGTCAGGAATAGAGACCTGTGGAGAAAAGCGAGCAAATCCTGATTTTTATGTGATTTTTGAGTCTGCTTAGTAATTTATTTGAAACACTGGGTAGATCAAATCCAACCCACAGACCTTCTGTTGGGAACTCTAGCACATACGCATACGCGCCCAGCGTGAGTTTAAGCCGCCAGGTCCGGGACTCGAACCAGGGTCAACCACATGGGAGTCCAGCGACGTAACCATTAAGTCATCTTCTGGTACCTGGCAACTTTGTTTTAGAGGAGATGAGCTCCAAGGCCCTTATAACTCTCAGATCCTAGCAGGTGACCCATGTCCTCACTGCCTGACCTGTAAGAGTTACTGCTGAGTCACTTGGCCTTGGTGCCAGGCTGAAGGAAGACAGACCTAGAAGAGTTTGGTCAGGTAAAGAATTTTCCTTCTCAAAGGTCTGAGCCAAAGCCAAGATCTTCTTTATTTAACTTTTTTCTTTTAATTTTGCCATAGGGCATGCACACTTGTCAGAGAGACAGTGAGAGGGAAAGAGAAGGGAAAATGAGAAATTACTTCCCAGGTGGGATGTCCACACCACAACTCCTCCTCCCTTCCTCTTGGAGTTTTGAGTAGGCACACACATATGCCTGCACCATGTTTTTTATGTGGTGGGTCTGGGACTTGAACCATCCAGTTGGCCATGTGGGACCCAGCCACCAACTGTCATACCACTGGCTGATAAATCCAAGCTTTTCTACTTGGCATTTGCAAGCCCCTGTACTATGCCCTCCCAACCCACTGCCCTAAGTCCCCACGGCAGCTTTTAGTCTGCAGTTCGGGGGCCTGCTGCCAGAAATGCCCCCATCTTCCTACCACCTTAATACCATCCCTATTCAGGGTGCACTCCAGAGCCCTCCATGGCTGTTGGCACCAGAGCATACATCCCTGTGTATCTGTGCTCTTAGCTTGTAGTACCCACTGTGCCTGGCCCCGGGCAAGGCCCAGACATGTGCAGTAAATACCAAATAGAAAGATGGGTGGGAGAGGAAAGGCAGGAAGAGAAGTGAGATTTAAAAACCCAATTTGCTGGGGGCTGGCAGGTGGCATGGTGGTTGAGGGTGCTGAATTCCCACATGACCCCCACGGTTTGAGTCCTGGACCTTGCGGCTTG
>NW_006159542.1:4407765-4417608 GCF_000334495.1 Tupaia belangeri chinensis
TCTCTCTGGTCAATTTAAAAAAATATGATAAAAAAATAGATTTAAATAAATAAATAATCCTTTTTTAAGAAAATAAATAATAAAAACCCAATCTGCTTCCCGCTCTGGTTGTTCCCTCCACCCCTGCCAGGCCTTGCTTCCCATGCTCTCTGCCCTACATCTGCAGTGCCCTTCAAGATTGGCTTTTTTTCTTTTTTTTTAAGTTTTGTTTTTTGCTATAGGGCGCATGAATTCTCCAGACAGAGACGGAGGGAGAGGGAAAGCAAGAAATCACTCCGGGATAGGTGGGGGGGGGGGGTAACCATGCCACAGTCTTCACTAGGGATTCTGAGCACACATGCATACATGCCCAGTGTGATTTTCAAGGCGCCGGGTCCAGGATTCAAATCGCAGAGTCAGCTATGTGGGATCCAGCTACCTTGACCCCCATGCCACCTGCTAGCCGAATATTGGCATTCTTGAGAGCCGTAGTGCCCAACCTCCCCAGCATGAAGGACTAGCGTCATGGAAGTCAATTCCTCCAAATATTGCTGGAGTCCAGGCAGCAATGCGAGCAATGGGAGGTGGATGCAAACACAGACGAAGCCTCCCCAGCTCTCCTACTGCCCACTCCCACTGCATAGCCTGGTGGACTAGCACCCACCAGTCTGTGACCTGTTAACAGCACCCACTGGTCCACAACCCGGCCTCCCCACAGGCCACGACTAGCACATCTTTGGCTCAGGGGGTGGGACCCCTGTTTTAGGACACCTTCCCTGTTCTCCCAGGATCTCCACACCATGCCTTATGTGATCTGGATCCCTGTGTCTTTGCAGCTTACTGGTCAAGCCAATAGGCTTTGGAGTCAGATGTGGCCTAAACCAGAACCCTGGCCAGTGGCTCATGTGTTAGCAGTGACCCCAGGCAACTTAGCCCCTGTATCTGTAAAGGGGAGTGGGGTGTCACACCACCTCTGCCCACTAGGTGGTTTTGAAGGTGTATACCATATAAAGAACTTAGCATGGCAGGCCAGAGTCCACAGTGGTTCTTCTGATTGTCATTTTGGTATTCCTGGTCTAAAACCTCCCATTGGACTGTATGGTGCTATGGACAGCGTCCCTATGGCATGGCTTAGCAGTGATTTTCAAAGCTCTGACCTCAGGCTTTCAGGGCAAGGATCAGAGGCTGAACAAGGCCTCAGGGCCTCTGCTTCTACTCTAGCAGTTTCCTGGTGTTGCTTTTTTCTGTGTTGTATGAGGTTTCAGATCTCCCATGACAGACAGGCCCAGCCACTAAAACTAGGTTTGGAAGTGCCGGATCCAGTCCGGTGAACAGGGTGAACGAAGGAGCAACGCAGAGGATAAAGAAAGAGACAGACACAGGAGTACCGGAAGAGGGACTCAGAACCTCAAGGGTTGAGAACCTAGACGCTTTATTTTACAGAAAATTTATACTTTTTTAAAAGAATTATTTAATTCATTTTTTTAGACTTATTTAACTTTATTTATTTTAATTTTGATCAGAGAGGGGCAGGGTTAGAAAGAGAGGCAAAGTGAGAAAGCAAGCTGCCAGGTCCAAGACTCGAACTGCAGTTGGCTATGCAGAAGTTCAGCACCCCTACACACCATGCCACCTGTTGGCCCATTATTTTTATTTTAATTTGACCAGAGAGAGAGAGAGGGACAGTGAGAAAGCAAAGATCCAGGACTTGAACCATGACTAGCCATGTGGGAGTCTAGCACCTTCACCACCACACCACCTGCCGGCCCCAAATTTATACTATCTTAAGCAGGGAGTAAGGAGAATGTTCTCCATCTGCTTCATGAAGAGCTGCAGGCTCTTGAAGAAAAATGAACTCATAGGCCATGACTATTATCTGGGCAAACAATCCTATGGTTCCCGGCAGGGGGACAATGCATAGATTCTTTCCTGTTGGGTCTGTCTTGAGATTAATGACCCACAATTATACATGCTCATCTCAGTCCAGTGTTCCAGACTTCATGCTCCCAAGACTGTCCCAACTGGTTGCTATGCAATGTGTTTCCTCGTTCAATCTTGTTTTTCTCTTGGTTACATCCTTATTCCATCACATGGTTCCCAGCAGGAAGTGCCTGGTTTTGAAGCTATGTGGGCTCTCAGTGAACTTTGTCGGAGGTGAGGGGGACGTATGGCATGACTGAGAGTGAGAACTCAGAGCTCAGGAGCTGGTTAGCAGAGCGAGGCTAAAAGCCTGGCCCTCACTGCTTTATACTGTGATTATGGAGGCTGCAGGGACATGTGCAAAGTCCAGACCTGAGGGGCTCTGGTTTCCAGTGTTTGTTTAAGGTTTTCTCCATGGTTCAGGGTCCGGCCACTTCCCTCACCTGCCTCTTCCCTCACCTGCCTCCACGCCCTGGGGCTGCACCCTCTAGGCGGTCAAGGGCAGGCAGGAGATGGGACAGTGAGGGAAGGATGTGTTCTTCAGGTACAGAATCCCTGACCTCGGGGTCGGGAGGCTCTGGGCCAACCACCAGGAAGCTGTGCATGCCAACGGCCCGAGCCCCTTGATAATCACAGTGGTAGCTGTCTCCAATATGGGCTGCCGCTGCTGGTTCTGAATGAGCAAGGCGCAAGGCCTCATGGAAAATGCGGGGGTCAGGCTTGGGCCAGCCAGCAGCCTCCGAGGTTAGCACAAAGTCAAAGTGTTTCCGTAGGCCCACACCCACCAGGATGTCCTCTAGCCGACGGTCAAAGTTGGAGACCACTGCCAGCCTCAGACCTCGTTGGCGACACCCCCTCAGGGTGCTCTCGGCCCCCTCTAGTACCTGCCAGCTGCAGGGGCTGCTTAAGTCCTCATATAGCTGGTCAGCGATAGGGGCCACAGCCTGGGCATCCCGGACACCTGTCAGATGGAAGGTCTGCAGGACCACATCCAGCCACCACTGGCGGGAGGTCAGGCCCTGGCTCAGGCCATAGTTAGGGAAGCTGTGGCTCTGAGCCCTGTATGCCTGCCCAAAGGCTTGTCCCAGGGCCATGGCATCCACCTCCAGCCCATGGGCCCGGGCCTTTGAGGCATATTCCTCCCCAACGGGGTGACGGAGCCTGAGCAGTGTGTCCTTCACGTCCCACGTCAGCAGTCGTATCTGCAGCCGGTGTGCCATGGAGGCGGCCAGGTCCACCTAGTTTTGTTCAGGTCCCACCGTCCAAGGGGAGGCCGAGCTTGGCGAGACTAGCCCTCCACAGCCTCAGGCTTCTCTTGCAGGCCTTGTGGTCTGATCTGCTGGCTGACACAGGCACTTTAGAAATATATTCAGTGTGAGATCCTGGAATGAGAAACAGGCAGGGAAGGTGGAAATTCAGGCCCTGAGTCAGATAGACTGGGTTCAAATTCTGGTGCTGCTGGACCAGCAGGTGATGTAGTGGTAAAGGTGCTGGACTCCCCACATGGTCGATCACAGTTCAAACCCTGGACTTGGTGGCTTGAAACTCACACCAGGCGCATATGCATGCATGCCCATCCCCCCCGGGGGGGTGATTTCTTGCTTTCTATCTCTCTGAATCTTTCCTCTCCAGCGAGCACAGACGCGCTATAGCAAGAAAACTTCTCCAAAAAAAAAAAAAAAAGTTCGGGTGCTGCCCCTTGGAAAGCATGCCTGTCTCATGTGTGAGAGAACCTCACAGGAAGCTGAGCTATAACATCCATTCTACAGCACCTGGCCACTGTGGCACAGTGGTAATGCAAGTGCCCTGCAAGGCTGATGTCATAATGACCATGGGTTCGAATCCATGCATTGGCTTGGAAACACACAGGGCACATGTGCATGGGTGCCCAGGATCCCGAGCTAGAGGGCTCGGGAAAGGGAATCATGTGTGACAAGACCTGTCCAGGGTACTTCTCTCACATACTATCATTATATATATAGGGCCAGCAGGTGTCGTGGTGGTTAAGGCACTGGAATTCTCACATGGGCGACCACGGTTTGAGTCCCGAACCTGGCAGCTTGCTCTCTCTCTCTATCTCGCTCTCACTCTCTGTCTTTCTCTGGCAAAACTCATGAAAAAATAATAAATAAATAAATGAGTAAAATAATTTTTAAAAAATATATATCAAATAAGGGATACAGTTATTAGACAAAGAACTACACAAACAAATGCATTAAAGGCAGTATGGGGACCAGCAGATGGCATAATGGTTATGTCATTGGACTCCCATGTAGTCACCCGTAGTTCAAGTCCTGGACCTGGCAGCTTAAACCTTATGCTGACAGTATGTGTGCATGAGTGCCCAAAATCTTTTTTTTTTTCTTTTGAGAGGTTTTTGCTATAGGGCGAGTGCACTTGCCAGAAAGACAGAGAGAGACAGAAAGTGAGAAATCACCCCCCAGGGGGGATGGCCACGCCACAATCCCTTCTCCATTCTCCTCTCAGGATCTTGGGCACATATGCACACGCGCCCGGCGCGAGTTTAAGCTGCTAGGTCCGGGACTCAAACTGCGGTTGACTACATGGGAACACAGTCGAATGACATAGCCATTGCGCTAACTGCTGGTCCCTGCCCAAAATCTTAAGAGGAAAATGGAGAAGGGATTGTGGTATGACCATCTCCCCAGGGGTGGGGGTGGGGGAGGAACGATTCCCTTTCTTTCTGCCTATCTCTTGTCTCTCTGGTGAGCACACGTGTCCTATAGCAAAAATATCTCTTAAAAAAATTAAAAAGGCAGTATGCACTATGATGATGTAAGTCCAGGGACCTATTCTGTTGGGTTGTTGGAAAAGTCATGACACATTTTTGCGTAGAAAAATACTTTATGACTTTTACAACGACCTAATAGTTGTCAAAAATGTCCTCAGCAAGAGGTTTCAGTGACCTGAAGAATGAGTATGCAGAAAGTAGAGGTGATTAAGTGTTCCTGGCAGTGAAAATAGCAAGTGCAAAAGCCCTGCGGCAGGGCAAGAAGTCTGGGGCTTTGAGTAGACAGGAGCCAGCTCAAGCTGGGCCTCGTAAGTGGCAGTAAGGAAACCATTATTCTGATTGCTATTACTATTAACATTATTAGCCATGTCAAGGACAGCGGGCTTGCCAATGACCAGACCAACATCCTGACTGTTGAGCAGGGAGGGACAGATGCTTGCCTAAGGTCACAGCGAGTCAGTGGCACAACCAGGACTAGAACCCAAACTTCCAGGCTCTCTGACCAGCCCTCTCTCTACCACACCATGTTCAGACATATTTGGATTTTAAAATACCTGATTTTGGTGAACCTGTACAGTACAGGACAGAGCGGGCAGTTCCTGCCTGTCTCTAACCCTCTCTGGGCCCCAGCTTCTTCATCTTTACTGGGGTTAATGACAGCTGCCAGCCTGGGAGAACAGAGAGATCAGTGACTGCATGCACAGGAAACGAACTACTCAGCCTGTTGTCCAGGGCTGGGTGCTGCCGCCTGCCCCAGTCAGGGCTGATTCAGCCAATCCTGGAACCTGAGGGACCAGAGAGTACAGAGGGCTGCCAGCTGGATCGGAGATGGGCTTGGGGAAAGTGTGCCAAGGACCTCAATTTGATTCAGTCCGGAGCTGAGGGATCCATGCAAAGACCTCTCGTTTTGCAGGTGGGTAGATGGAGGTCTGGGAAGGGGCCTGAACATGACCCAAAGCACACGGAGTCCCCAGCACGCTCAGACTAGAAAAAAGGGTTCCCACGGCGGTTTCCCTTTCTGGAAGCCGGATTGGGGCCTCTGGGCTGCAATTCAGGCCTGAATTGCTCACCTCGCTCCTCATCCCCAGGGCTCGGTGGAGGTAAGGCTAGGCTGCCCTCTCTGGGTTAAGTTAAATGCACTCTCCCCGTAGCTGCTGTCGGCAGAGTGACCTAGGGCGCAAGATGTTAGGGACGTTGGCCGGCCTCCTGGGTCCTCTTCTCCGCTCTAGCGCGCCCCCAAGCTCCACGCCCGCCGGGGCCCAGGACTCACCTGCTGGCAGGGAAGCCGGGCCAGGAGGCGGCTCCACGCGGGTTTGTGCAGACTCGGCCACCGGGGCAGAGCGGGCCTGGCAACTAGAAAGTCGGGCTCTAACTCCGCCCCGTTCACGTGGGCCGCGCCGGGAGCCCTCCGTTGCTCCGCCTTCGACCCCGCCCCGCGCCATCAGCGCTCCGCCCTCTGCCCCGCCTCTCCCGGCTCTGACCCCGGGTGCAGCTCCCAACGCCCCTCTGTCACCTCCCCTGCTCATCGCGCTCTTCCCTTTGGTCACTCCGCACCTCTCCGCCTTTGTCTCCTTATCCCCTCCTCGGTTCCTGGTTCCCCGCTCTCTCACCCTCCCACCACGCTTCTCACCGTCACTAAGCTCGCTCCACCACCCCAGGCCCTCGCGGTCCTCGTCTCCTCCCCCTTCCTTCCGCAACTCAGCCCTCCGTTGCCCCGGGGGGCCCCCACTTCCCTCGGACTGGACTCTTCTTGGAGTGCCCAGGCTGACCTGGAAATCGGGCGATTGTGTCCCGGCCGGGCTTGCAGAGCGCTGTGCTGGCCTGACCTTGGGCAAAGCTCTGCCCCTCTTTGGTCTCCCACTCCCCAGTCACTACTCAGAGGGAATTTATAGTTCAGTTGGAGACTTTACCAACTCACACAATTTGCTGAGGGTAGCCTCACCCGTACCGACGTGGCTGCTTTAATCATTCTTTTAAAGCAAAAAGAGTGTTAGCCTGTGGCATAGTGGTTAAAGTGGCTGGATCCCACATGGTCCACTGGATGGTCTGCGTGCCAACCTTGAGAAACTCACAGTGCACATGTGTGTGCATCCTGGCAGAATTTAAAATCAATCAATCAATCAATCAATCTCTCTTGGCTAAGAGGTTTCTTGTTTATCTCAAAGAACTTAAAAATACAAGTGTAGGGACCAGCAGGTGGCATAGTGGCTAAGGCGCTGGACACTCCCACATGGTCGACCACGGTTCGAGTCCTGGACCTGGTGGCTTGCTTTCTCACTTTCTCTCTCTCTCTCTCTCTCTCTCTCTCTCTCTCGGGTCAAATTTAAATAAATGAATAAATAAAATGAAATAAAAAATTCTTTTAAAAAATACAACTGTACAAAGTAAAAAGCAAAGACCTGCTCCCTCAGCTTGGTTTATTAATCAACTGCTCAGTGTCTGCTTTGCCCCCTCCTCCCCCAACCGCACCCACACACATTTTGCTTTCTCTGAGGATACAGTGGGAAACTGGGTTCTTGCCTCCAGCGACACAGGAGGGGTGGGCAAAAATCAAGTAAATCAACAAAATGGTTTCAGAAGGTGCTATGTGCTATGAGGCAATAAACCAATGTTTTGTCCACAGTTACTGAGGGTCCAGTGGGCTCTTGATGAGGTGGTCAGGGACGGAGCAAAGTCTAAATGGTAATGAGGCAGCCAGGTGACAAGCTGGCGGGAGCAAAGGTGCTGGGGCCCCAGCCTGCTTACTGAGCAAGGGCCGTGGGCTCGTGGGTGACAGGAGAAGAGGAAGACACTGCAGCCTCCTCACCTCCAGTCTTAAGCACCAGGAAAAGACACTGCAGCCTCCTCACCTCCAGTCTTAAGCACCAAGGGTTGCTGTGGTGATGATCTTGGTCAGTGCTATCAGACATTTTGCTGTTTGTTTTTAATTTGAGGATGTGTATACTCATCAGCGAGAGACAGAGAGAAGAGGAAGAAAGCACCTCCCCCCTCCCCCCCCCCCCCCCGGGGCCCTGGGCCCCTAGCACGTGGGGCATGGTCACATAGCAATCCCTTCTCCTCCATTTCTCCCTCCTTTTGGAATTTTGGGCACACACGTCTGTCATGTTTTTCAAGTTCCCATTCTAGGACTCGAACCATGCAGTTGGCTGTGCTGGATTGTCTCCCTTAACCACTAGGCTATGGAGATGGCCTGTTATCAGATGTTCTTGTAGGAGCATGAAAACATGCAGACGATTTTTTCTTCTCCCTTCCACTACTCCCCCCTCCTTTTCTTTTTGAGAGATTTTTGCTCTAGGGTGTGAGTGTTCATTGGAGAGACAGAAAGAAACACAGAGATAGAAAGAGAGAAATCTCCCCCCTCCTCCCCAGTGGGGATGACCACGCCACAATCCCTTCTCCTCCATTCTCCTCTTGGGCTTTTAGGCACGGACGCACACACACTTAGTGTCAGTTTTAACCTCCAGATTCGGGACTCAAACCCCAGTTAGCTACGTGGAATTCCAGTGCCCTAATTACTATGCCACCCGTGACCTCCCACCCCCTTTTTACTAAACAAAATCTTCTGTGTTCCAAGGCTGTTCATTGCATTCAGACCCACCTCACCCTCATGGAGCTCAGGCCTGGGAGGAGACACATAGACCTTATCCTGAGGGAGGGCTTGACTCCAGGGACTCACCTGCAAA
The DNA here is from genome assembly GCF_000334495.1 of Tupaia belangeri chinensis. Classification (NCBI taxonomy): domain Eukaryota; kingdom Metazoa; phylum Chordata; class Mammalia; order Scandentia; family Tupaiidae; genus Tupaia; species Tupaia belangeri. Next base: position 4,416,100 of record NW_006159542.1, read on the forward strand.
ACTGGTTTTGTGTCACATGTCTAAGTCGAGCAGTGGGGGTGGGAAGGGTGATTGGGAGACCAGAGGTCCATCTGCATTTCACAGAGGCTGAGAATGTCTGAGATTATCCACTTTTTAGGGTCATCTCAAACCTAACCCATTAGATTCTGCTCAGCCTGGCTCCCTGACCCTCTGTGAGTTCTCTCTGTTCAATTCATATTCTCTGGGCCTCAGTTTCTCATTATGCAAAATGGGGGAATTGGACAAAATAACTTCTAAGAGCAGCTCAGGCTAGCTTTTAGGTGAATTTCCAACATCATTAACTTGGCTCATTAAGCCTGTTTCTCCATGTTAATCAAACCGTAATGTCTACAGTGGGCTCAAATGAGAGCACATGGAAAAGCTCTTTGAAAAGTTAAAGATGTTTCTTTTCAGATGAGAAAATTGAGTCTCCTGAGAGGTTAGGGGTTTTGTTCAGGGCCACATATTATTTCAGCTCAGGGCTACTGCATTGCATAACTGCAGGAATGATCATTTTTATTGTCACCTATAGGAATGTGCCTCTTGGCATTGTGGTCCTGACTTAACTCTTGTCATCAGGGTTCCACTATTTTTTTTTAGAATTATTTAATTCCATTTGCTATTATTATTTTCCAGTTTGACCAGATACCGGGGTGGGGGGGGTACGGAGAAAGAGGGAAAGGGAAAGCAAGAAAGCAAGCCGCCAGGTCCAGGACTTGAACCATGGTCGGCTATGTGGGAATCCAGCGCCTGTACCACCACACCACCTGCTGGCCCCTGCTACTATTTATTTTGTCCAGGTAACTTTTTCAGTAGATGAAAATGAGACTTGAATGTCACAGGAAAGCCAGTGATAAGTTCCCAGTCCTCTAGAACAAGCTTCCTTTTGATTTGCCAGTTCAAATCTGAGTACGCGTCATGGTTCATTTTCTTCTCTAAGTCCGATAACAGGTTCGTCTGGCATGGTACTATATACCAGATGCTGGCTTAAGTTATTTCCCACAGTTTCTTACATGATGGCTTCTTCCTTGAGAGTCTCCCTCTGAAAGCAGTATGTAAATCCAGGCTGGGCCCACCAGATATGGTTCTCTTTTCTTATGCATTTTTATTCAATTATTTTTGTTTTTGCTATGGCTTCATGTAATCACTGAAGACTACAAAAATGAGAAATCATCCCAAAGGGAGAGTGGCCATACCACGATTCCTTTTCTCCAGTGTTCTCTTGGGATTAGGGACACGCATGTGTACGTGCATGGTGTGATTTTTCTAAAAGACTTTTTAATAAAACTTTATTTTATTTATTTTAATTTGACACATGCGTACATGCATGGTGTGATTTTTCTAAAAGACTTTTTTATAAAACTTTATTTTATTTATTTTAATTTGACCAGAGAGAGAGAGACAGAGGGAGAGAAAGTGAGAAAGCAAGTTACCAGGTCCAGGACTTGAACCACAGTAGGCCATGCGGGAGTCCAGCGCCCTTAACTACCACACCACCTGCTGGCCCCA
>NW_006159542.1:4417640-4431407 GCF_000334495.1 Tupaia belangeri chinensis
CACGCCGCAATCCCTTCTCCTCCATTCTCCTCTAGGGATCTTGGGCATGCACGCACACGCACCCGGTGTGAGTTTAAGCCACCGGGTCCGGGACTCGAACCGTGGTCGACTACGTGGGAGTCCAGCGACATAGCCATTACGCTAACTACTGGTCCCCAATTCACTAACTTTTTTGACGTTAACATTTTTTCCTTTATAAAATTTGCTGGGGCCGGCAGGTGGCGTGGTGGTTAAGGGTGTTGGACTCCCACACAGCTGACCGAGGTTTGAATCCTGGACCTGGCAGCTTGCTTTCTCACTTTCTCTCTCTCTCAGTCTGTCCCTTTCTGGTCAAATTAAAAATAAAGAAAGAAAGAATTTAAAATAAATAAATGTGCTATCGGGCAGGTGTGCTTGCTGGAGAGAGACAGAGGAAATATGAGAAAGTACCCCCAGAAGAGATGACCACATTACAATCCCTTCTCCTCCATTTTCCTCTTGGGAATTTGAGCACACACATACACACACACAGGCCCAGCGTTTTCTTTTTTTAATTAAAAAAAAAAAGTTTATTATTAATTGTAGAGAGATTTTTTTCTATAAGGTGTGTGTGCTTGGCAGAGAGAGAAAGCAAGCCAGAAATCACCCCCCAAGAGGGATGACCATGCCATAACCTTCCTTTCAGGAGTTTGGGTACACACACACCTGCTGGAGTGTTTTAAGCTGCCAGGTCCGGGACACAACTACGGTCAACTACATGGGAGTTCAGAGACATAACCATTACACCATCTGCTGGTCCCTTAGATTTATTTTATACTCAATCACTATATATCATTACAGCCTGTGAAATTGGTATGCCCGGTGTTTATTAAGCCACCAGGTCTAGGACTCAAACTGCACATTGGCCACGTGGGATCTGGCCACCTTAACGTCCACGCCACCAGGTGGCCCACATTTATGTATTTTTGGAAGTTAACTTTTTATTAAAATCTACATAGAGATGGGGCTGGATGGTGGTGCAGCAGTAAACACCATGCTCTGCCTGGCTTTCCCACATGGGGGGTTCTGATTTGTGTTCAGACTTTCCTGAAATCCACTGAGCCTGAATCCTAACGCACGAAGTGAAGAATGGCGGTGGATTGGGTGTTAGGTCAGGGTTCCTTGAGAAAGTGACACTTAGGCTTAGATCTTAACCACAAACGGGAGACCGCTCTATGTACATTTAAGGGAAAAGCATTCCAGATTAAGGGGGCCAGTGACAAGAAAGCTCTGGGGCCTCACAGGTAAGGAGGTAAACCATGGCATCCCATCTCCTGTGTCACTATTTACAGTGACTGTGCCAAGAGTTGGGCCATGTGGCCTGAACGGGGCCAATCAAGAGACCTGAGATCTGCTATGTGAGTGATGGGACAGAAAGGATCTTTCTCTGGGATTGTAAATCTTAACATTTAAACCTAGAGTGTCAGTCACATTGCTGCGAAGTGGTCAAAGGCCACCTGAGAATAAAGCCGAGCCGAGGCAAACAGATCAGAGCCAGAAAGGGACAGAGTCCTCCATGACAGCCTTTGACCCTGGATCTACTCACACCTGTCTTTATTGTGATCCAGTCATGAAAGCAGTAATTTCCTTTTATGGGGGCCTATTGGTGGTGTGGTGATGAAGGCAGCTGGATCCCATATGGCTGACCATGTGGTTCAAGTCCAGGATCTGGCTTGAGAAACATGCTGGGCACATGCATGCCCAAAATCCCAAAGAGAAATGGAGGGTGAAGGGATTGTAGCATGACCATGTCTCCTGGGCTGTGCTTTCTCACTTCCTTCTGTCTCTCTAGCAAGTGCCTTCTAGGAAATTAAATTTTTCTGAACGGGGTTTCTGTCACTTGCAACCAAGAACACCGAGAGCTATAGAGAATGGATTGTGGTTAAGTCACAGGCCCTAACATGGACTTGTGCAGGCCACGGTGAGGCATGGTGCAGGTCAGCATTCTCCTTCTTTACACGGGGAACTGGCAGGCTGTGCTCTCAGCTAGTGAAGAGGCTGGCTAAAAGGCCCATTGATTTTTGGAACCCTCAATCATATACCCACTGAGGTTAGAATTTCAGGGCTCTTAGTAAAACTAAAAGTGAGGCTGATGGGAGGCCAGCAGGTGGCGTGGTGGTTGAGGCGTTGGACTTTCACAGGGCTGACTGTGGTTTGATTGCCAGACCTGGTGCCTTGGGACTCACACTGGGTGCATGTCCATAGTCCCAAGAGGAGACTGGAGGGGAGGGGATTGTAGCATGGTCATCCCCCCTGGGGATTGATTTCTCATTTTTTCTGTCTTTCCCATGAGCACACATGCACCGTAGCAAAAATTTCTTAAAAAAAAAAAAAAAAAGTGAGGTCGCTGGAAAGTGTTGGCTACTTATTGCCTTTTCAAAGGAACAAACTACAATCCTAGCTAGCACATCTGAGAGAAAATCAAGACAATGCAGTCTTGCTAATAGAGGCGCTTAGGCTCACTAACCCCTGTGACACCTGGAAATCTGGATAATATACGAGGTTACGGAAACTGAGTTCTCTGACCACAGATGAAATGACTACCGGTGAGGACAGCTCACACAGCAGAGGGTGGGGCTCTGAAGGAGCCAGGTCCCCGAGACCACCCAGACCCTTCCAGTTGTCTGCAACCTGGCGGTTACTGCCTCTGTAGACAGAACACTGTGGGCTGCCGCCCGCAGTGACAAGTCCTGACTCCAGAGGGCGCCACTCACAATGCTCGTGATGCCTGATGGCTCAATTATAACATTATAGAGAGAGGCATATTTTTGCTGTTTATTGGGAGGTTGTATGGCACAGTGGTTAAAGGCAGAGACCTTGAAGTTAGACCACCTGGGTTCACATCCCAGCTGGTATTTTCTGTGCATCTGAAGTTCTAATCCAGTTCTGCCACAAACGACAGGCTTTAGGTGAGTCACAAAGTTCTCTGGGTATCTCTTCCTTATTGCAAAACAACCCAAGCTAAAGTTAGTATCTCGCCTCCATCTTGACCCTGTTCTGGCTCCTCTTCCATGCTTTCCTACCTCAGTAAACAGCCCATTAGTCACCCAAGGTCAAGGCAAGTTCACTTCTCCCATCTACTCTCCCTCTTAACACCCTAAACCCACCCCGTTTTTCCTTCCTGTCACCACTGCAGTCCAGGTCATTAACATCTCATTTACACTTTGCCACATCCTTTTGTAAAGTGTTGATTCATTCATTTCCCTGCTCAATGGCTTCCTTCACTAAATGAAGCCTACAAAGGCCAAGGTGGCCTTCGTGTCCCTGAATTTGATCCTAGTCTCTCTCAGCCTCCTGCCCAGACTGCCTTTGCACTTCCATTCCCTCAGCCTGGAATGAGCTTCCCCCACCGTGGCTTAGCGTGGTTGCTCAGCCTTCAGGTCTAGGTTCACATGTCAGTCCCTCAGGCCAGTGTGTGTGGATCCTTCCAAGCAGGTCAGGTCCTGGTAAGCTCCCTCGCAGTACCTGTCACCACATTGCTGGGACATGTTTGTGTCTCCCGGTTCTCAGGTAGACAATCCTCATTCCACTGTGTTTTCCCTCGTGCTCCCCGAGGGCTCTGGACAGGGATGTTTGGTTCCTCTGGACTGCATGCACCTAAAGAACAGCATGTGTCTCACACTCAGAACAGAGGGTGAATCTGAGATCGCCTTGAGGCACCTTCTTGTTTGAACAAGAAATGAGCTCCCGGGCAGATGACAGGAGGCTCAGATGGTTGAAATAGCTGCAGTAGCTGCTAGGCCAGTGCCCAGGTGGGTGATCCAGCTCAGCTTCCATGGAAGGACTCTTCAAGTCCTGATTTTGACTGGCAGCCTTCCAGAAAGCTGATAGGGTGAGCTCAGGTCTTTTAGTGAGTTAGCCACTTTCCTGGGGAAGGAAGTCTACCAGGAGAAGCCAGAGTGACTGATCTGACTACAAGAGCTCCTATGAGTTTATAATTCTAAATTTTAAAGTGGGTTGTTTTGCTTGAAGGTTCAAATTAAACTTGCTTTGAGCACTAGCCAATAGTCTAGTAGTTGAGCTGGATATCCTCATGGCTATGATTTGAACCTAGGCCCCGCTGACTTGAAAAACACACCAGGTGCATGTGAGCACATACCTCAAATCCTGACGGGATGGAGAAATGAAGAAAGGGTTATGATGTGACCATGACTCACCGACAGGTACTTTCTTCCACAGCTTTCTTCTCTCCCCCAACCCCTGTAAGTGATGTGCCCTTGGCAATGAAAACAACAAAAAACTTGCTTTGGCCCTAGAGTGGTGGTTCCCTGCTACTCTGCAGATCACCTGCAAACTGGTCCCTTCTTAGCTGGGCCTTCACTTTACTAGGGGGAAAAGATATGCCATGTCAGTCTCTGAAGAAGAAATTGAAACCATCCAGTCAGTTGCCTGAGTCGGAAACGCGTCCTCATTTCCTCTCCTTCCTTACCCTTCATCGCCTCTGGAGTTAGAGCACTGGCGAAATCTGCTAACCCCAAAGCGTCTCCCCTGCACATCCGCCTTTTCCTACCTCCACTGTTACACCCCGTCTCTCTTGCTGCTCCATCTCTCCCCTAACAGCAGAATACGGGACACTGGACCACACACAACTCCTGGTTAAAATCCTTCCCATCAGATACAAAATAAAACCCTGTGCTCCCCACAAGGTGTGGGGTCTGGCCTTGGCTTTCCCTTCCAACCCCAGCTCTGTCACGCTCCCTCCTCTTCCTAGTTCCTTCTACCACAGGGTCTTTGCCCACGTGTGGTTCCTGCAGCCTCTTGTATGCCTCCCTCCACTCTTTGTCTGGCTCTGTCCCTGTCCCTCATGGGTCTCAACCTTAGAAGGGTTTCTCAACAACCCTTTTAAGAGAGGTTCTCCTGTTATTCTCTGTTGCAGACACTTTGTTTCCTGCACAGCACTTATCACAATTGGTAATTATTTTGTCTGTTTTCTTCTTCTCTGTCTCCTCTACTCTGTTTGTATAAATTCCAGAGGCCAGCTGAAGTCTGGTCATTGTTTTCCTAGTAACCAGCTCGTGCCTGGGCATAAAGCAGAGGTTTCCAGACATTTCTCTTGAGTAACACGCGTTTGTGGTGGCAGCGTCTCCAGCAGAAACTCCCTGTTTCGGGATTCTGATCCTCAGGCAATGTTTCTGCTCCTTAGTGAGTAATTCTTCTGTTTTATGGCTCAGGGTAGAACAGATCTCAGGCAGCCTGGCAACCACCGGCCTGTGAGGGAAACACCTTGCAGTGGATTCACAGCAAATTTCAACTCTAAGCCCAGGGATGTCAATCTAGACCTCGGTCCCAGCACCCAGCTCTGTTGCCTGAGGCCCCAGGTCTTCTGGAGCTTCTTAGGGTCCAAGATCCAGCTGCTTCCACTTCCTCTAAAGCTCCAAGCCCCTCTCTCAGGCCTGCCAAGTCTGTACCCAGGACTCCTGGTTGCTTGCAAGCTGAAGCCATGCCAGAGTAAGGAGCTGGGGGTGGCAAAGGTGAGCCTCATGGCTGCCTTGGGACAGCAGTGGGGACGCTTAGGAGGACCCATGCAGATGTATTGCAAGAGTGGTACAGATCAGCAAGCTGGCAGAGACGACCCAGGCTGCTGGGCAGCCACCAGCATGCAAGCAGGAAGGACGCATGGGCACAGTTCTAAAAGCAGCATTTACTTTGGCTTTCACTTCTCCGAGGCCCCAGAACTTTCTAAAGTCCTAGGTCTTGGGTCTCACAGTCTCTCCCTCACTCCTCCTTCAGCCACTGCAACAGTTGAGGTGTGTAGTAGGTGATGATGATGTCGGCACCTGGTTGGGAGAGGCAGGAAGAGGGGGGCAAGGCATCAGCTCTGAGCACACCTTCTGGGAGGGGAGGGCCAGGTGGGGAAGGAGGCTGCAGTGAAGAGACACAGCCTCTAGGCATCACAGCAGAACCCTGAACCCACCTTCAGGTCTAGCAAGATTTTGGGCAAGTCATTTTCTCTTTCTGGGCCTTAGTTTGCCAATGTGGGAACCAGCAGGTGGAGTGGTGGTTAAGGTGCTGGACACTCCCGCATGGCTGACCAGGGTTCAAGTCCTGGACCTGGTGGCTTGCTTTCTCACTTTCTCTCTCTCTCTCTGTCTCCCTCTAGTCAAAATAAAATAAAATAAATAAATAAAACTAAATAACATAATTCTTAAATAAATCATCAACATCTTTGTTTTCATAACCGTATATTTATTCCATTTATATTTAGTGCAATTGCTGATACTTTAAGCTTTTATTTATTGTCAGCTATTTATTTCCTATTTGTTCTATGCAGTTTGTGTTACTTCTCCTTTCTTTACTTATTTTTCACTAAATGAATATTTTCATGAATTTTTCTCCCATCCCTGGCTAGTTGGGTAATTATGCTTTGCTATTTTGTTTATTGATTATATTAGAGATTGTACTTAAATCCTTATTTTAAGGGTATTTTAATTTTTAATTTGATTACTTTCCAGAAAATAAAAGATACATGGACCATTTTATCTCCATTTACCAAGTTTATAGCCTTTTCTATTATTATTGTCAGATATTTTTTATTTTATAATTTCTTATTTTCATTTAATTATTGCATATCTTTATGGTGTATAATATGTTTTTTCAAAGCATACATGCAATGTGTATTATCAAATCAAGGATATTACTACATATATTGTTTCTAACAAAGAACCTTATATTCTCATGCCTATTAAATACCTTTTTTTCTGGGCCTCTTCCACCCATAATTCACTGTACATCCCCCACTCCGTTATTATAAAGCCTCTGTTATCTACACTTTCCCTTTTTACTACTGTATCTTCAAATCTTTCAATTTCTGCCATAGAGTACAAATGTTCAGTATACACTGAGAAGGAGCAAATAGTGTTTGTCTTTCATAGTCTGACTTATTTAACTTAATATATAATCTTCTATGCTTGCCAATATGTATTGAAGAAAGGGTCTTGTTGATTTGCCAATGTCTGAAATGCAGAGTTTGGGGGTGGGGGTGGAAGGCAGTGGTAAAATAACTGGACTCATGTGGGAGGCCCTAGTTTTGTGTCCTGGATCGCCCTGAGCACACAGGTATGCAAGCAAGTGATCCAGGTTGGCCAAGATTGGGGATCACGTATGAAGACCCTATTGGCAGTTCCTGACTCTATGTCTCTCTCTCTCATGGAAGAAATAAACAGAAACTTAAAAAAAAAATAGCCAGTTGGGGCCAAGAGGTGCTGGATACCCATAGGGCTAACTACAGGTTGAGTCCTGGATGGGAGATGGGGCTTGAAAATCACACTAGGCATGTTGCATGCATGCCCAAAACCCCAAGAGAATGGAGGAGAAGGGATTATGGTGTGGCCATTTGCCCTGGGGGATGATTTCTCACATTCTCTTTCTCTGGTGAGTGCATGCACTCGATGACAAAAAACTTAAAAAAAAAAAAAAAAAGGAAAATAGAGGGGCCAGCAGGTGGCATGGCATGGCCGACCATGGTTCAAGTTCCAGACCTGGCGGCTTGCTTTCTTACTTTCCTTCTCTCTCTCCCTCTGGTAAGCACACATGCCTATAGCAAATGAAATAAATAAATAAACTTAAGTTAAAGAAACAATGTACAGTGGAGGGAGTGGGGAAGCTTTTTTTCTTTTTTTGGGGGAGAGGTTTTTGCTATAGGGTGCGTGCACTTGTCAGAAAGACAGAGAGACAGAAAGCGAGAAATCACCCCGGGGGGGCGGGGGGGATGGCCACACCACAATCCCTTCTCCGCTTGGGATCTTGGGCACGCATGTACAAGCACCTCACATGAGTTTAAGCCACCGGGTCCAGGACTGGAACAGCGGTCGACTCTATGGGAGTTCAGTGACATAATCATTATGCCAGCTGCTGGTCCCCGGGAGTAGGAAAGCTTTAAGTTCTGTTCTCATGCTGGTGTGCTTTATTAATAAAACCAGGTCCCTTTGATAGAGTGATAGGAATATACCCTTTATACATATTCTCTCACGGAATCCTCAGGACAGCCGTGCACTAGGTATTTTGCCCATGGTTTATAGATGAAGACACTGAGGTTCAGAGAAGTGTCTTGCCCAAGTTCTCACGGTCAAACTGGAATACAGAGCTCTGCTTTCTTCATTGTTCCACGTCCTGTTCTATAGGTTAAATACCTTCCTCAAGTCGTGCTCTTTAAATCACTAGTATTTCCAGGCCTAAGGCTCCAGCTGTCACATGACTTCAGTTCCTTATCAGTCTCTGGGGCATAGGTCGACCCTCCACCCCTGCTTACCTGCTCTGCGGAAGGCGGTCATGGCCTCCAGTACTGCAGCCTTGAGATCAAAGGCCCCGGCCTGGGCTCCATGCCACAGCATGGCGAACTCTCCAGAGACGTGGTACACAGCAAGAGGGAGCTCAGGATGCTGCGGAGAAGCAGTGATGTGAACAGGCTCAACAGAAGCTGGAGGTGCCTCTGCAGTGTCCCTTCCTCCCTGCCAACCTGGGCTCCGACCCACTGCTGCCCGTTTTTTGTTTTTCATTTTTTTAAATCCCTGATAGAGTACATGCAAGAGAGAAGCCAGCAGTGGTGCAGTGGTAATGCAGTTGGCCCCATATGGGAAAGGTCCTGGGTTTGTATCCCGGGACATCATCCCTGAGCATGCTGGGCAAACGTGTGGGCCTGTGATCCGGGTTGGCTGAGACTCGAAGTGGACGCACTGTGAGGCCTTACTGGGGGTCTCTCTCTCTCTCTCTCTCATGAGAAAAATTATTTTTTTCTTCTGAGAGATATTTTTGTTATGGGGCATATATATGCACTCACCAGAAAGAGACAGACAGAGAAACAGAAAGTGAGAAATCATCTCCCAGAGGGCTGATGGTCACATCACAACCTCTTCTCCTCCTCTCTCCTCTCAGGATTTTAGGCATGCACGCATGCACATGTGCCTGGCTTGAGTCTCAAGCTGCTGTGTCCAGGACTCAAACCATAGTAGTCCATGTGGGAGTCCGGTGACATAACCACTACACCATCTGCTGGTTCCCCCCCCCCCAAATAAATCTTAAAACGAAATAACCCCCTCCCCCTCTGCGGTTTCCCCCCCCCCCAAATAAATCTTAAAACGGTAAAAAGAGAGAGAGAAAAGGACTCTCCCTGGGGCTCAGTCCTGAGTGACCCTCTTCCTCTTGTTCTCCGGACTGCCAGGAGAACCCGAGCACATGCGTCTGTGCCTGGTGTTTTCAGGCTGACTGGGTTGGGGACTTGAACTGTAGCTGGCACGTGGCCTCCAAGTCTGCAATCTGGTAATGCTATTGATTCTGCTGGACCCTGGCCTGTTCTGGAACTGGTAAACCAGAGTTGTTTAAAAGTTCCTGTGAGCCAGGCATAGCCAGCCAGAGGGTTTCCTGGGCAGGAGAGAATTCCTGTCCAGGGGCAGTTGTTTCCAACTCTGAGGTCCCAGAGTCCCTTCATCCAAGGTGCCTGAGTCTGTGGACAGACTCTTCCATCCCTCTGAACCCCTTCCCCTTTGCTCTGTCTCACCTTGTCCTTCACTTGCCGCACGATGTCCAGGTAGGGCATTCCCGGCTTCACCATGAGCATGTCGGCACCTTCCCGTACATCCCGGTCCTAGGGGATGAGGGTATAGCGTGGGCTGTCCCCAGAAAGGGCATGGGAGGGATTCAGGTGGGGAAGCCCCCAAGCCCTGGTCACTCACCACTGCACGGAGGGCCAGGCCTCGTGCTCCAGGGGGCAGCTGGTAGCAGCGGCGGTCTCCAAAAGCTGGGCTTGACTGAGCCGCATCCCTGTGGGGCAGAGTCATTAGGGCAGGCTCCAGTTTGGGGCTAACGGGCCAGGGATTTACCAGCAGATCCCTGCCCATCCCCACTCACCGGAAAGGTCCGTAGAAGCAGGAAGCAAATTTGGCGCTATAGCTCATCACTGACACCTGTGGGAGAGGGCGGAGGCACAAGCTTAGTCGGCCCCTGGCGGATGTGCCAGGGTGCTGTGGGTGGGAAGCAGAGCGCCTATCGTCTCCCTGGGGCCGTGGGCTTGATTTCCCCCTCTGAGCTGCCCAAGCTGAGATGGCTCCCCAAGGCCTTGTCCAGTGCTATCTCCCCTCAGTGAATCTTGGCAGATTCCGGGGCACGGCTGGTTCTCCCCTCCCCATCCCCTCCCTGCACTCCCTGCCTGTACCCTGTTGCCGAGTCCATGTGCCATCAGGGCCTCCTTGATGGCTTCCACACGTCCATCCATCATGTCTGATGGTGCTACGATCTGACACCCTGGGGGCAGAAGGTAGCCTTCAGAACTCGGGGCCCCTTGGACCCTCTGTGCCACCTCCCTGGCCCAGAGGTGCCAATCCCTGCTGGTGGCTTTCTCACCTGCCTTGGCATAGGACAATGCCACCTCTGCCAACCGCTGGCGGCTCTCCTCCGCCCGGAATGCTCCGTTTTCACTCAGGAGCCCTGCAGGAGAGATGGCTGGGTTGTGGGGAACCCTGTGGGCCCTGGCCTGTCCCCACCCTGGGGAGAAGTGGGCAGTGGGAATGCGGGTGGCAGTAGGGCTGGAGGGTGGGGGTAGCTTACCACAGTGACCGTGAGAGGTGTAGGGACACAGGCAGACGTCGCAGGCCACCAGGAGGTCGGGGAAGGTCTTCCTCAACAGATGGATGGCCTCAATCGCCGGAGAATCCTCGGAGTCGGCTGCAGAGCCCCGTTCATCCTAGGGACAGGGAAGGACAAGTTACAGGATGCCCTTGGGAAGGACAGCCATGACAGAGTGCAGCCCTGGATGAGGAAGCACAGAAAACTGTCACCGTCTACAAAGGGTGCCACAGAGGCCCAGAGAGGGAACCTGATTTGTCCAGTCAAGAAGTCACAATGCTAATTAGGCCCCTCCCCAACAGGGCAGGACCGCAGTCTTCCACCTGTGGCCCCAGGGCCAGCATGCGGTAGGCATGAGGATGTGGCCGAACTCCTGCCCGCCCCCTTGTCTTTACCCTCCCTCCAATTCTTCACCTTGGGAACTTTGCTGGGGACGCCAAAGATCAGGACACAGCGCAGGCCCTCTTCCACCAGGGGCTTCAGCATTTCTTCTAGTCGGTTCACACCATACCTGGGTGGGTGGGGTGTAGGGGCTGGGGGAGGCAGGTCCCAGGCAAGAGTCCCCCAGACCTTCCGCTCTATGCCTCTGTTAGAAGCCAAGGTGCACATGGCACCAGGAGGGCGCGGAGGGCTCAAGCCCCACAGTACAGGGAGGGGCTGGAACGTACCCATCCATCAGGTGGGAAAACCAAGGCCCCAAGAGCGGAGCTGTGGAAGGTCCCACTGAGGTTCTCCGCACTCCCATCTGAAGTGTGGCTCCCTTCTGCAACTACCTTTGCTCCGAAGCCCCATGACGGGTAGCACATTACGTTACGAGGCTGCCTCTTGTATTGAGCACAGCTTTGATCCCGAGGAAACCTTCTCTCCACCACGTCTGCCTCTCTGGATCTCCTACCTCCTGGGTCTACTTCTGCCCCGGCACCTGCACTTGTGAACCCTCCCTCCACCATCCCCTTGCCCCCCCTCCCCAGGTCTCCTACCTGGCCACTCCAGGGAGGCTGGCGATAGGCTGGACATCATCGGGAACATCCCTGCAAGAGCGGGGGTGGGCAATGGATTGGTAGCTGTGGGAAGGGTCGGGGGTGGGGCGGTGACGGGGAGGGATGTGTGGGGAGCTGGGAAGGAATATGGGCATGGAGATGGTGGGAGGAGGATGGGCTCCAGTGTCTGGCTCCCCAGCCTGGCCAAGCCCAGGGCCTGAAATAATAACAGGAACAACAAGAACAATAATGGCAACAGGAGCAACTGTGCTCAAAGAACAGCAAGCACAGGAAGGAGTCAGGTGGTTCAGAACTTGGATTTTGGGGCGGCCAGCAGGTGGCACGGCGCTTAAAAGCGCTGGACTCCCACATGGTCAACCATGGTTCAAGTCCTGGCTCTAAAGCCTTGCTTTCTCACTCTCTCTCTCTAGTGAGCACACATGCCTATAGCAAATTTAAAATAAATAAAACTAAATAATTCATAAAAAAAAAAAAAAAAGTACTTGGACTCTGAAGTCAGTAGGGCCTCGTTTCTGATCCCAGCCACTTACTGACCGGGTGACCCTGGCCAAGGTGTCTCTTTGTACCCCAGACCCTCCATCTGTCTCCTGGGTGGATTCCTTCATTCATACACATTTATTGAACACTTACTATATGCCAGATACTGTTTTAAGTTTTGACGATCCAACAGTGACCAAAGATCCCTGCCTTCAAGGAGCTGACAATCTAGGAGTATTTTCTACTCCTTTCTCATCAGAATGCTGTTAGGACGGGATGAGATTACATACGTGGGTGCTCAGCACGGTACCTGGTATACAGTAAGTACTCATAAATGACTGCTATTGCTATTATTGATAATCACTATTGTCACTTCTTTTTTAAGGTTTTTGACATGGGGTGCACGTGCTTGCTAGAGACAGAGAGAGGGAAAGGGAGAAATCACTCCCTATGCGAGATGGAGGCAAGCCCTTCTCCTCCATTCTTTTCTCAGGATTCTGGGCACATCACACTCACACACCTGGCATGATTTTCAAGCCACTAGGTTCGGAACCTGAACCACAGTCAACCATGTGGGAGTCTAGTCCCTTAACCTCCATGGCACCTGCTGGCCCCAACTACTGCCACTTCCTACGCATCCACAGCACTTGACAATCTACAGAGCACCTTCTCAGTTTCTGTCTTACTGCAAAAGCTTGGGTTGGCAGGCAAAGGTAACTCTTATTTTCAAATAGGATGACTAAGTTCTTTCCAAGGTTTTTTTTTAAAAAAATTTTGCCACAGGGCATGTGTGCTCACCACAAAGAGACAGAGTGAGAAGGAAAGGGAGAAATCACCCTGCAGGACATGGTCACGCTACAATCTCTTCTCTACTTGTGCCTCCCTATGGATTTTGGGCGAATGCATGCACGCATGCACACACACACACGCACACGCACACGCACACACACACACACGCACACGCACACACACCTTGTATGTTTTTCAAGAACTGAGGTCTGAGATTTGAACTGCACAGTTGGCCATGTAGGATCTAGCTGCCTTAACCACCATACCACTGGCTGGCCCACAAAGTTTGTCTCTAATTTTGCTATTTTTTAACCCACTAGGCCACTCTCAATGCCTTGAATTCCAAGCTGATAATCAACTTTCTCCCCTTCAGAAATACTGATGCCCACTCCAGTGAACTTGCGTCACCCTCCCTGCTGCCAAAGGCAGACCAGAGGCCTGGCCCATTCCTGTGGACTCACGTGACAAAGATGGGGTAGATGAGGTTGGAGGCTTTGAGGGTGGTGGTGGCTGTCTGCCAGGTCCGGAGCAGAGGGTGGAAGTAGCCACTGTGCAGAACAGACTGGGGCTTCATGGTGGGCCAGAGAAGGTGCAGGGCAGTCACTGGCTGGAGTCGACGGCTCCTGGGGCAACTGCTGCGTGTTCAGTCTTTGAGGAGATGAAGGTGACAGGAGGCACATGAGATATGGTCCCTGTTCACAGGAGATGGCCCCAACTACAAGATGGCATTTCTAGATTCCTGCCTTCCCTCTCTCTATCCCAATGCCACCTCAGCGTGGTTCACCAACCCTTGCTGGTCTATGACAGGAAACTTTCATAGCAATTAGCATCTAATGATCTAAAATTAAGGCTCGTATTTAATGACTGCTTTGTTTTATTTCTTTTTTTAAAATGATTATTATTCATACATTCAATTGCTATACAT
>NW_006159542.1:4434552-4462390 GCF_000334495.1 Tupaia belangeri chinensis
GCAGTCAGTCTCTCAAGGTAGATGCTCTGAGCTTGTCTGACCTGGAGGGCAGCAGAGACAGGGACAGGGTAGGAAGAGGGCGGTGGGGAGCTCCTTTTCAGACACTTCCTTTTAGAGGTGTCTGAGAAACACCCAGGAGCCAAGCAGGAAGAAAAAAAAATTTTTTTAATATTTATTTATTTCTATTTATTATTTTTTAATTTGACCAGTGAGAGAGAGAGAGAAAGGGAGAAAGCAAGCTGCCAAGTTCAGGACTTGAACCGTGGTCAGCCATGTGGGAATCCAGCACCTTTAACTACCACGCTACCTGAAGGCCCCATGGAAGAAAAATTTTTAAAAAGCCACAGAAAATGGAGGCTGATGCTACCTTTTTCTCCAACCTTGCTGGCCCCTTTAGCTTGCTCCCCATCCACTTGGGGTTGGGGTTATCAGGAGCCACACAGGGACTGGCCCTACCACCACCTCCTTGTTGGGGTTGGGGCTATCAGGAGCCACACAGGGACTGGCCCTACCACCACACCCCTGGGTGGGACAGCCTCATCGCCTGACACAGGGGCAGCCAGGCCTTCCCCTAGAGGTCTCAACCTCAGGATGAGCATTATGCAGCAGACAGGAGGTTCAGACTGCACACTTTGCTCTCGTGTGTGCCAGGAGTTAACACAGCTCAGAGGGGTTAAGTCACTCGTCCAAGATGACACAGCTACTTAGTGACCAAGTCAGAAGTTGAATTTGTTCTGGATTCCAAATGTAGGGTTTTATGTACTATACCCCATAGTGCTAAATAACACTCGATTCAGTAGGACTCTCTCTGTACTATTTCTGCTTTGGGCAATGGAGAGATGGAAAAAACAACAGAAAAATATTCTGGGCGTGTTAGTTTTGTGCTGGGCACTGGAGTAGGTACTTTATTTATCTGCCCGAAGGCACGCACACTCACCAGAGAAAGATGAAGAGACTGAGACAGACAGAGAATGAGAGAAAGCACCCCCCATGGGGTGTGGTCATGTTGTAATCCTGCCTCCATTTCTCTATCCTGTTGGGGTTTTGTAAAGCACATGCGCACACACACACACACACACACACACACACACACACGCCTGACATGTTTTCAAGTGCTGAGCTGGAATTCAAACTATGGTCAGCTATATGGGATCCAGTTTCCCTTAATTATGAGGCTATGGGGCTGATCTGCTACTTTATACATCTTATTTAATTAACTGTTCTGCCTTTTAGGAAGAAGGAAATGGAGGCTCAGAGAGGTTAAGTAACAGCAGGTGAGGTACAGAGCTAGGAACCGATCCTGCGGCTTCTAGCCTCTGGTCCAGGGCCCTGTTACTACACTGCACAGTCATTCTATTACACCAGGTGCTTAATGAATATCTGTGGAGTGATTTGCTCAGCATCATTCTGAGAAGTCAGGTCAGAAAGCCAGAGGAATATGTCTCTGAGTCACTTCCAGGGAACAACCTTTATGGCAGGCCCCTGGCTTTCTGGAATCCAAAGCTGTATTTCACTGGCCTCAAGTCCCTGCTGGAGGCTGAGGAAACAGCTGCCTCCTGCTTATCAGAAGCAATGGGGCATGGCTGCCAAAGAGCTTGCCTGTCCACATTCTGCCCTGAGGATTCTGGGGCAAGTGGGGAGGGTGAGAGTAGAGGGCGAGGCCCCACTAGAGCAGTTCCACTTTGAACTGTTTTATTTTAACGTTCACAGAGAGATGTAGGAAACCAGAGGGCCAGCTGGCAGCATGGTGGTTAAGGCAGCTGGATCCCACATGGCCGACTCCAGATCCAGATATACGCATGCCCAAAATCCCAAAGAGGAGAATAAAACAAAAAACCCCCACAAAACAGGAGTCAATACTGAAAAAATGACAAAAGTTGAAAATCACCAAATTTGCTTAATTCCTTACATGTGAATGCAGAAAATGGGGTTAGGAGAAATGGCGACATTAGAGATCACACAGCAGGTGAGGGACAGAGCTAGGAACCACCCCTGTATCCCTAGCCTCTGGTCTAGTGCCCCGATACCTACATCACACATTCATGCCATGACAAGAAGTGTTGAATGAATATCTGTGCAGTGGGAACGTGCCCTGAGCCACATTTTTATTCTGTAGAACCAAATCCAGGCCAAGGTTCTGTTTGCACAAAGTCCTTCAAAATTTGGGAGATTTCCACATATTGGGAAGGCACTTCTCCCAAATCAAATCAAGGGAACATGCAAACCACAGCTTAAATCCTATGACTCCACATTGAAGACAGGAGCGACCATCATCAGATCCAGCACCTCACTCACCCACATGAGAACAGGTTAATTTTGCTGCAAAGCAGGATAAGATGGTGCAGAAAGGACCACGTTCCAGAGCCAAACACAGCCCCAGGTCTGGTCTGTGCTCTGCTACGTAACTCTGGGCAAAGTTGCCGGCCTTTCAGAGATTTCATTACATAATCTACAGACTGGGCATGATATCAAACTTGCAAGGCTACAGAGAAGATCAGAGATAGTGATGAGGTATGTGCCTGGCACCAAGTAGCCACATAGTCAATGTGTAGCTAATTTTGTTGTTATTAAAGAGTAGGGCTGAGGTGGAACTAGATCTCCTGGCACAGTGCTGTTCCTCCTGCACCACACCCAGGAGGCTGGACACCTGCACAAACCTCTTGTGGGCCACAGGGTCTTCCAGGATATCTAAAGTGGTGGAGAAATAAAATAACCACCATACATGCTAAAGTAGAGAGGTGGCTCAGCTGCCCATGGGAGGGACCTTTGTTTTTAGGAGCGAGGACACTGAAAAAATACAGGTGTTGCAGCTCAATCATGCAGATATCTCCTTCCTTAGAAGGCAACATCCCAACCTGGAAGGGATCTAGGTTGGGCCCTGAGAGCTGCCTCCAGGAGGGGCAGAGAAAGAGCTCTGCTGAGGATTTCATTGGCACAGAAGGGTAGGGGCTGCTGCCAACTTTGGCAGGCTCTGCCACTGGCTGGGGAGAAGGCAGCTGGGGGGCCAGCTAGGTAGAAGGTTGCCAGGGTTGAAAAATCCAAGGCCCCAGAATGGTGCTAGAGAGAAGCCATCAGACAGTTATGAAAAGGGACTGAGTGGCTGTCCGCTCAGTCAACCCACATTTCCTGAATATCTACTCTGGGCTTGCCGCTGTGCTAGACTCAGGGATTAAAGATAAAAGTGAGATCTCAGTCCTGTTCTACGGCTTTGAAGAACCTATTCTCCTCCGGGTTTGGCCACTTGGAGCCAGAAAGAAAAGCTGCAGTTTCTAAAGACTTGTAGGATATCTTGGCTAAGTGGCTTCTCAGAGCTAGCTGATTGTATAACTGAAGCAATGATGAAACTGAGGTCAGAAGCCAGTGGGGGACACTGGCCTGGGATCACACAGCAGGGCAGATCTGGGGCTAGAACCCAGGTTTCCAGCTGCCCAGTCTTCAGTGCCCACCATGATCCCTTCATACTTTAAGGAGATTTTAAATCCGATTAGCAGAAGAGAGATGGTAGAGAGCTCTGGGTGAAGGGGAGTGTGAGAAGAGCAAGAACTGTGACCCAGGACTAGCTACTGCTGTTAGCAGGATGGTTAAGTGTGGGGGCTGTGGAGTCTGGTAGACGTGGGTACAAATCCTGGTGCAATCCCTTTCCAGCTGTGTGACCTCGGTCTCTTCATCCCGTAAGTGGGGACTTGAACCGACCTCAATGGAATGTTGTAAGGACTGAATGGGACAATGCGTGCACCGCCCAGCACAAAGCGGCTGTTATGTCTCCACCTCCCCCCAAACCGCCCGCATCTTGCGAGGAACTTCGGGCTCTGCATCGATGGAGACTGTTCTAGCGGTCTCCAAGGGGGTGGATGCGACAGAGGAGACGCGGAGCCCGGACCTCCGACCCCGGCTGGAGCAAGCCCATCCGGCCCAAACACGGACTCCACCGGGTCTTTGACCCCGTTGCACCGCCAGCGCTTGGGGTGCACAGCGCAATCTGGGAACCCGGCCCCGCCTAGCCCTGGAGCAGTCCTCCAAGTCCACCATCTCCCCAAGTCCAGACCCTGCTCACCTGCTTCCCTAAGGTCTCCGAGCTTCTGCTCCCGCGGCGGAAGCCTCCGGCAGCAGTCTCCCGAGGCCCACGTGGGGGCGGGGCTGCTCGCCCGGAAGCACCCCCCCACAGCCTGCCCCGCCAGCGCTGAGGCCACGCCCCCTACGGGCACTCTCCAAACTGGCTGGTCGGCTCGGGCCCCGCCCCGTCCATGGAGGTCGGGCTCGAGGCCTGGCCAATCGGGTGTGCCCAGGGGCCGAAGGCCCTGCCCCTCCGAGCGCGGCCGAACGCGCTTGGGTGCAAAGCCAGAGGGTAGCCCACGTGAGGACGCAGCGGGTGTTGTGGTTTGGTGGGGGTAGTCCTCCCTGGGAATCCTGCCTCGGAGGCTGTCACAGCCTTGGGTTCGCTTTTCAGTCTTCCTCTTCCCAGCCTAGCCCAGACTTGGCGCCGGTTAATCGTTTGGTTAGAGAAAAACTGAATGCCAGGAGAATGAAAAGAACACCATAATGCCTAACACAATAGCTAGATCCATTTTTTTGCAGATTAAGCATTTAATAGCTGTGGAGTTCAGCACTAGATTACTTTCCAAGTTTTCAGAGAAAATTTATTCTAGCGTAATCAACTACCCGGGCCCTATTCCAGGTCATGCGTTGGGAGATGTGCTGTGAAAGACGTGGGCATGGGGGCATCAGAACTGTCCCTGATGGGTGTAATGAGAGGTCCGACCAACCTCTGGGGGTGGCAGGAGCAGAGTGCACGGGCAGGAGGGATTTGGTACGGTTTATGGGGCCTGGATGAGTGAAATAGTGGGTCAGGGACCATCACCCTAGCAAAGGAATGCCTTTGAAAACGTTCTAAGGGGACATTTGAGAAGTCAACTTTGAAGTTTAGAGGGTACCAGTGACTTACATAACATTCTCAGATTTTAGTTCTCAAAATCTGTACCCCAAGCTTATTTTTTGTTTTGTTTTTAGTTTGTTATTGGGCACATGTCCTAGCTGGAGAGATGAGAAAGAGAGGATCACCTCCAACAATGGTCACCACCACCACCGGATGGTTGAGTTTTCCCAAAAGAAACGTACCTTCCAGCAAGCTGCAGGTCTACTTGGATGGATGCAACCTTCCAAGAACTGACTAGTTTAGTAAAAGAAGTCTATCCAGAAGCTAGAAAGAGGGGCACACACTTCAGTTTTGCAATTGTTTTTACAGATATTGAAAGACCTGGCTATGGAGTTAAGGAGACTGGCAGCACCATGTCCAACAGAAAGGAGACTGATGATTCCATGAAAAGTTCCAAATAGATTATTTGGACATAGTGATTACCCCTCCAAATCGGATACTACTTCCTTCAGGGTGCATGAGGACATATTAAATCCTATTTAGTATTTCTCAAATTTATTTTTCAGTCAGTTATGTAAAATAAATTTACATACTCTTCTCCTGATTATTGCCATTAAGCCTTTAAATTCTAAACAAATTGTCATGCATCTATTTAGAAGTTAGGTTTGGATGTGCTATGGTTTGAATATTAATAGAAAGTCTGTATAAGCCATTCTGTAAAATGTAAAGAAAAGTGCTCTTAGCATCCTGTGTTAAGCGACTGTTAAATATATGTGTGCAATCAGCCTGAGTGTGGCAGTATAATGGAAATACGGAAACAGGGTTTATTCTAATGTTTGATGTTTAAACTAAATGATGGAGGAGGGTATTAAGCACAGAAGGGACGGCACAGAACAAAGCCATGAGATTAAATTGAGCCTGAGTTTGTGGTATAGACTATTTTATTTTTTGGGGGGGAGATGTTTTTGCTATAGGGTGTGTGCCCTTGCCACAAAGACGAGACAGAGAGACAGAAAATGATAAATCACCCCCCAGAAGAGATGGCCACGCCGCAATCCCTTCTCCATTCTCCTCTTGAGATCTTGGGCATGCACACACGTGTGCCTGGCGTGAGTTTAAGCCTTTGGGGCTAGGACTCGAACCACGGTCGACTACATGGGAGTTCAGTGACACAGCCATTATGCCAACTGCTGGTCCAGGTATAGACTATTACATAGTTAGCAAAGGGATCTGTGTGAATAGCATAGCAGCAGAGGCATTTTGGACTATTAAGTGTGAGCTGAGGCCAGTTGAAGCTCTGCTGGCTTGCCTTGTTCAAGGTACAATGACTAACAGGTTAGAGAGAACAAATGCTGGTGTCACAGTGAATGCTTTTGGGGCATTGAGGCAGGAATTGTACGGAGAAAAGAAGGAAGAATTTCAGGGTAAGGGTAGAAAAAGTTTACTCTGAAAATGGGAACGTGGAGAGAGATAAAAGAAGAATCTTAAGACCAAGGAGAAGAGCCAAGGATGAAGTCAGGTTGAACAAGTAGGAGACAACTCACACCCTGTTTCATGCTGGAGACAAATGCGTGACTTGAAAGGCATAGTGGTTAAGACTAGTAGGACAGAACATTTAAATCCTGATTGCGTGTTTTGGTCTGCAGCCTTAGACAAGTTATTTGAACCTATTCAAGGTTTTTTGTTTTTTTTGGGGTTTTTTTTGAGATTTTTGTTATAGGGCACGTGCGCTTGCCAGAGAGAGAGACAGAAAGCAAGAAATCACCCCCCAGGGGGGATGGCCATGCTGCAATCCCTTCTTCTCCATTCTCCTCTCTGGATCTTGGGCACACATGCACATGCGCCTGCGTGAGTTTAAGCCACCAGGTCCAGAACTCAAACCATGTTCGACTCATGGCCGTCCAGTGACATAGTGATTACGCCAACTGTTGGTCCCTCAAAGTTTTTTTTTTTTTTTAAATAGAAATAATAGCCCATAGGATTGTGAAGATAAAATGTGTATAAAAGGACTTTGTGCCTGACAGACGAGAAGCAAATACTAGCTATTAGCCCTAAGTGGAGCTGTAGTCAGAACTAGAACCCTTATGTTCCATAGCACTAGTATAGTCTCATTTTGAAGTTTATAAACAGTATGGCAGTGTGTCATAAGCCTAATTACCTTTAGTTTATTACAGTAGAAAATTTAAAATGTATATTTAAAATGGAAAAAAAAAACCATCCAGGTACTACAGAAAGTCCTCAAAGTAAAATTTTACTTGTTTATTTATTTATTTATTTTTAATTATTTGCTTAATTTTATTCATTCATTCATTAATTCATTTATGTTAATTTGGCCAGAGAGAGACAGAGAAGGAAAGTGAGAAAGGAAGCCATTAGATCCAGAGCTCGAACCATGGTAGCCATGTGGGAGTGTCCAGTGCCTTAACCACCAGGCCACCTGCTGGTCCCTTGTTTATTTTGTACAAATAAAAACAGTCATTTAAATCTAAAAAAAAACCCAAAAACTTTAAAATCAACAATAAAAACCTTTCTTTCTTTCACGAGTGATAGAGACAGCTCCCCCAACAGGTCTTGACTCCACAGTCCACCTCTAGGCCACATGGATGTGTTTATGAAAATTTATCAAGCTCTGCACTTATCTGTTCCTTTATTTTTAGTTTTTTTGCTATAGGGTGTTGTATTCTCACTGAAAAGAGACAGACAGAGGGGGAAACTAAGATATCACCCCTCCAGAAGGTATGGCCATGCCACAATCCCTTCACCATTCTCTCAGGATTTAGGGCATGCATACACACATGCACATGTGCCTGGTAATTTCAAGCCACCAGGTCCAGGATTTGAACTGTGCAGTCAGTCACGTGGAATCCAGTACCTTAATCCCCATGCTACCTTCTGGCCAGCCCTGAGATTCATTTTTGTGTTTTAAGGTTTTTGCCATAGGATACATGTGCTCACCAGAGAGAGACAAAGACAGAAATTAGGAAATCACCTCGGGGGTGGGGGATGTCCATGCTGTAATCTTCTCCATTCTTCTGTCAGGATTTTGGGTATGCACACACATGCGCCCAGAGTGGGTCTAGGACTTGAACTGTAGTCAGCCATGTGGGGGATTCGAGGCCTTAACCACCCCACCCGCCAAGATTCATTTTTGACTGTCACATATGGCCCTATGTTGGAGAATAGCAGGTTAAAATAGATTGTAGTGTGAACCTTCCACTTGTAGGCTTTGTGATTTTGGTGTGGATTTAACAGGAAGCCAAGAGTGACTATAACACAGCAGCAATGTTCCAGGAAGACCCACTTGGCAAGCACAGGGGAAGTAGAGAGGAGGCAGGAAACAGCTCAAAGGAAGCCACAGGCATCCATAGGAGTCCAGATGAGACTGGAGGGCTTAGCCTGATGTAGTGCTCACGAGAACTAAGCAGGGATGTTTCTGCTCTGAAGGAAAAAGCCACTAGACTCAATGACTGCTGATGTAGCTTTGTGAAATGTTATTTACTATGTGGATTAAGAGTGGTAATACAATGTTGTGGTTAAGAATATAGAGGTAAGGGCCAGCAGGTGGTGTGATGGTTAAAGTGCTAGATCCTACATGGCCAACTGCGTACTTTGAGTCCTGAACCCACTAGCTTGAAAATCATACTGGGTTTGATCAGCAGATAACATAATGGTTATGTCGCTGGACTCCCACGTAGTCAACTGTAGTTCAAGTCCCAGACCCGGTGGCTTAAAACAAACACCAGACATGTGTGCATCCATGCCCCAAAGCCTGAGAGACTGGAGGAGAAGGGATTGCAGAATGGCCATCCCCCTTCTGTCTCTCTGGTGAGCACACGTGCCCTACAGCAAAAACCTCTCAAAAAAAAAAAAAAAAAAAAAAAAAAAATATAGCAAAAGCCTCTCGAAAAAAAAGAAAGAAAGAAAACCATACTGGGTGTGTATGCGTATGTACCCAAAATCCTTAGAGAAAAATGAAGGAGAAGGGATTGCAGTGTGGCCATCTCCTCTGAGGGGGGTGATATCTTACTTTCCCTCTCTCTGTCTCTTTCTGGTGAGCATACACAGCCGATGGCCAAAACCTACAAATAAATTAAAATCATAAACTCTTGTTATGGTTGGAGCAGAGCCCTTGCTTATGAATGAGCAGCATCTGCTGGTCACCTGAGGTGATGCAGGCGTCCATGTTTCCAAAGATCTGGCCCAGTCCATCCTCCCAAATACTAGACGAGGCAAGATCAGTGATTCCTCTCCCAGGGACAACATAAATAAGCAGGATGAAACAGGGGTCATCACTTTTAACAAGACTGTCCTTTATTTGTACAAAACATTATAATCTCATCATTTCTTCACTTATTTATTATGCATGTAACAAGTTAACAGTGTCAAACTACACTTTACTACACGTCAACCCCCAAGTGCTCAACTTGGAGACAAACAAAAATGTGCTTGGAGCACTGAATAGAAAACGAAAAAGGTTAAGATAGGCCAAATGAGATCCTTTAGAAGACGATAAAAGGGATGGTTTGGAGGAATTAGATTCCTGAGCACCATCAGATTTCCCTTAGGATTTAGAAATGAAGGCATGAGATGAGAAATAAGGAATCAGAGGAACCCACTCTGAGATGTAAGCAAGTTACCAAAGTTCCTAGACTGACAGAAAAATGAAAAATGGAAGTAGAAAAGAAAAGTGGGAATGGGGAGCGGAGGAGAAGCAGAAGAGAGACAGGAAGTGAGAAGCAGAGGAGAACACGGGCCTAGAGGGGACAGAGTTTGGAACTTGTCAGGAATTGAAGAATGAAAAGCTATGGTCACGAGTCTGGAGAGGGACAAGAAGAGAAAGCCTGGGGTTTTACACCCTCTCAAAGGTGACAGGAAATCCTAAAGCTGTACAGTGGCAAGCGGTGATGTGTGTAGCTGAGATTAAACCACCTGTTTTATAACAACACTAAGACATTGGCACCCTTGCTTAGCTAATTCCAATTTCCACTGTGGATTTAAGAGGATACGGGTCCAGAGCGCAGTCACCCGGCAGGTCGAACGTCTACAGGCAATACAGGGGGGCCTCCCAGACAAGTGAGTCTACCGAAACAAAATTCAACTCCTGCTACCATCAAGTGAAGGGACAACAGAACAGATTTCATTATTCTCCCACAGCTTTTTAGTAGTTTTCTCAAACAAAACCATTCTGACCACTCTTAATAAGTTGCTAGTGCCAAATAGGGTACAATCAAACATAAGCTGACCATGATCAAAGCCCCGACTTTTCCTGAGACTTGACTGAATCTGTGACCCAGATCACAGCAGACAGCATGGAAGTTATTACTTTTTTGTGGGGGGACAGGGGCAGTGAGGAACAGAAAGATTGAGGATCAAAAACTACATAACCACACATATAAGTAAACGAGAGAGATCAAACTGACTAATTGAATTAGCTGTTCAGAATCCCTCATGCCAAAAAGCCAACATTGTTAGACGGATTAAGCAAAATAGGATTTTGCTACTCGGATGCTCTGAGTCTGGGAAGCCCTGGTTTGGATCATTCTAGTCAGTTTTTATTTTGATCTTCTCAGGCACTTTTGCCTAAAACCACTCTGCCCGGCAGGGAAAAGCGTCACATAAACAGGGACCACGGTCAGAGTGGTACCTCGCCAGGTGTGGCGGTCTCCTCGGCCTCTTCAGTTGTCCACCTCCTCTTCTTCATTTTGTTCTTCTTCTTCCAGCCTTTCCTCATCTTCTTCATTGTCCTCATCCCTGTTCTTGTCTTGTTCTTCCGAATCTGTTTTCTTATCCTTATCCTTCTTCTTTTGTTCTGAAGCTTCCTTCTTGCCTTTTTGCTCCCGCCTGTATGCTACAAGGAGGAGAGAGAGGGTTAGGAGTCAGGGCTGGAAGAGTGAACCACATGGCTGCAGCGGCTAACTCCACTGCATAGTTGGAAAAGCTGGGGCGGGTACCTGACCAGCATCCCAAAACTGATCCGAGGGGAACCAGCAGTTTGCGTAATGGCTATGTCGCTGTACTCCCACGTAGTAGACCGCAGTTCGCGACCGGGACCCGGCTTAAAACTCACCCCGGCGCGTGCCCATCCACCCTGGGGGGGTGATTTCTCGCTTTCTGTCTCTATGTCTTTCTCTCTTTTTGGCAAGCGCACACGCCCTATAGCGAAAACCTCTCCGAAAAAAGAAATACTGATCTGAGGTGTTGTAAGGGAACCAGGCACGGTACTGGCTTATGCACATCCAGGGGCCATGATGAGAAAGCTCAGGGCCTGTGAGCAGGTCCCAAAGAAGAACCATCTTCTCTGTGGTTTAGGAAAAGGGCATTACCTTCCAGGGCTTCTTTCAACGGAGTAACGAACCGCTGGAACTCCATCTCTTCCATGGCGGAGAGCACATCACTGGCGTTCAGAGTCTTGCGTTTCCCTTTCATCGCGAAGTTGTTGGCACTAGAACAAAGAGAAAGGGCCGCCACAGGCTGTCAGGGCCCCCCCGGGCGCGCGGGGGGCGGGGGGGGCACTGGAACAAAGAGAAAGGCCCGCCACAGGCTGTCAGGCCCCCTCTGGCAGCGCGTGGAGCGGGAGGGAAAGGAGCACCCAGAGGTGGGATGGGAAAGCCTAAATCTGAGATGCACAGACTGTTACGACA
Source organism: Tupaia belangeri chinensis (assembly GCF_000334495.1). Taxonomy (NCBI): domain Eukaryota; kingdom Metazoa; phylum Chordata; class Mammalia; order Scandentia; family Tupaiidae; genus Tupaia; species Tupaia belangeri. The sequence continues at coordinate 4,446,067 of NW_006159542.1, forward strand.
CTGGTCCTTCCCTGTACAAAAAGCTAAGCAAAGTGATTTTGCTGTTTTGATTCCGCACACGTAAGACCGGATGAAGGCTGTGAACCCCTCCCCTCTGAGGTTGAACGCAATTACTGGGGTTTGGGGGGCTACAGGCCACGAATGAGCCGGGGTGGCGAGGGCTGGGGGTGTCTCCCTGTGCCTGCGTCCCCTGAATTCTGGGTCGCTCTGCCCGACTCACCAGGATGTGGCGTACAGAACGAAGACGCTGGCGGCGCGGGAGATGGCGCTCCGGGCCTCCTTGGAGATGTTGACACCTTCTGGGAGCTGTGAGGAGAGCGAGGGTGATCAAAGCTGCTTCCTGCCCGCTCGTCCGTCCCCGACCCATCCTCCAGCCCGAGCTGCTCACCGCCTCCTTGATGATCCTGGTGATGACGGCGTTGGGCAGGTTTAGGTCCTCGGGCCTCTCCGCCATTGCCGCCGCCGGGCCCGAACCTCTGCCGCAGGCCTCCTTTACAGGCAGCTACGGCGTCCAGACTTCCCGCGTCGCTGCCTTATGACCCTCCGAGGCTTCCGTCCCACCCCACGTTGCCTAGTTTGTGTCCCACAGTGCCCCGCGCGCCATATCCTCCCACCTCTCTCAGCCCCGCCTCCGCCTCCAGTTGCTGGTGCACCCGACCTCTCCGCGCCGCTGCGGTTTTGCCCTGCCGGGGCCTCCGTCCGGCCCTATTGTGTCCCGCACGTCCCTTCCAGAACTGTTTTTTTTTTTTTTGCTTATCTCCAACGCGTCCTCTGGAGCTTTCTCACCCAACTAAGGATGGCTCACCGGGGCTTCCGTCCGCTCCCCATCGTGCTCTGCGCCGCTGCTTGGCAACGGCGTACCTTGGCGGCCAGCGTGGGAGACTAGAGCAGGGACTGAAGCGGCGGGCCGGGCGCCTTCCCGCGACGGGCGGGGCCCGCCGACCTCCCTGCGCCGGGAGGAGCTTTGGAACCCTAGCGGGTTGACATCGGAGTCGGTCCGCAGAACCGTGACCCTCCGAGGTCAGCCTTTCCCATTTATTTTCTCCCCAACGAGGTGGGGAAGTTGTAAACGGAGAATCCATTTACAAGTCTCCCAGAGCTGATGTCCATATTTATTTTTAAAAAAGACTTATTTTATTTAATTTTCTTTCTTTCTTCCTTTCTCTCTCCTTCTTTCGAGGACAGAATGAGAGAGAGGGAAAGTAAGAAAATAAGCCGTCAGGTCCGGAGCTTGAACTCTGGTCGGTCATGTAGATGTACCGCGCCCTTAACCACCGCACCCCCTACCAGTCCCTCATCTTTACCTTTCAGCCTTACCACATTTTTTTAGTTTTTGTTTTTTTTTTTTTTTAAAGAATCATTCATTTAGTTTAGCCTTATTATTAGTATTCTTCATTTTGGCCAGAGAGAGAGAGAGAGAGAGCTGTCAGGTCTGCCCAACCCTTACCACCTTTCAGTTACATAGTATAAAGGATACGTGTCATCTAGAGATTTTTTTTTTTTTTTTAAATGAGTACTGTTTTGCCAACATGGCACTGATGCTGGCGGGATGGAGATTTCTCCTAATTACTTGCTCTTTTGGTGTGAGGCATGGAATAGAGCCTTACACTGAAAGTGCAAGGGTGAGAAGCAGCCAGTTTTAAGAATAATGCATCACATTTTCATTCAAATACAAACCCTGTTAAAATTGTATTTAATTCTCAGTTCATCGAACATCTTTCCCAGTCAGAAGCATTGGTTTTGCCATAATTTTTCAGTGGCATTTTAATCATTTTCATGTTAAGTATGGAGAAATTCTCACTCCCACTGGGAGTTAATGCTGCTTTTTTTTTTTTTTTTCCTGAAAACCCTGTTTCAAGCTACGCTTTTGCTTTTTTGCTTTTGATAGCGACATGGTTACAGAGAAATACTTCCTTATTAGAAAAACAATGGAGCAAAGACTGTCATAAATGGTAACTGAAATTGCTTCAGTAAGAGCATAGGGTCTGGTAGGGGAATGCTCCATTCGACGGAACAGACCTGGATTAAAGATGTCCGATGCCCAGCTCAACCAGTTGTCTAGTTAAGATTGGACCCACTGTTGTCAGATATTTTGATCTCTAAAAGGAACCAGAAACCTGACATTATGGACTATTTCAGTTTTAAAGTGTCCATAATACTCATTTAAAGTGTTGCCCAAACAAAACAGGTCCCAGGCCAATAGTTTGCTCTTTGATCTAAATTACAAACTGTTTATAATAGGGAGTTTATTGGGACCAGCAGTTAGCGTAATGGCTATGTCGCTGGACTCCCATGTAGTTGACCGCTGGACTCCCATGTAGTTGACCGCCGTTCGTGTCCCGGACCCAGTGGCTTAAAACTCACGCCGGGCGCGTGTGCGTGCATGCCCAAGATCCCGAGAGGAGAATGGAGGAGAAGGGATTGCGGCATGGCCATCCCCCTGGAAGGTGATTTCTCTCTCTCTGCCTCTGTCTGTTTGGCAAGCGCACGCACCCTATAGCAAAAACCTCTTCAAAAAAAAAAAAAATAGGGAGTTTATTCATGACTGTTCTCCATGCCCCAAACAAATACTCTTTCATATTTCGTAGTCAATAAACATGTTGCATGAACAAAGAAAAAAATGGACACTGTCCTTAAAAGCTATCTGAAGGGCCAGCAGGTGGTGTGGTGGATGGGATGCGAGATTGCTACACAACTGACTGAGATTCAAGTCCTGGACCTGGCGGCTTGAAAATCACAAGTAAATAAAGAAATATTTTTTAAAAAGCTATTTGAATAATTGATAGTGATTGGCAAAAACGGCTCTATGTAGAGAAAGACGACAACACTTACTGAGAGCATCTATTATATAGTGTATGTAAAAGTACATTATCTCATTTAATGCTTCTACAATAGATTCCCAGTTAGGGATTGCCCCTCTTCCACTTTACATGAGGAAACAGGCTGAGAGTTGTGAAGTCACTTGTTCAAGGCCATACAGTCAGCCAAGGAAAAACCTCTGATGCAACTGCAGGTCCACTGATTTGCTTTTTAAACAAACTCATTTACTGTTTGTAGGTATTTGATCTGCCTCTATGGGAATTGAAGCATATTGAAAAAAATGAAGCTTGTCTTTCAAGGGTTTGAGCCACCAAATCACTTCTGTGACTACGTTGGTTATAATTTAAGAAGGCTTTTTGAATGGTGGCATCTTCCCTAATAATTAATGAAGGGGAAGAGGAGAGGGATCTATTTATTTTGAACTGTATGCCAAGCCTATATTAACTGATTTTTCGTAATGACTGATACAGGTTTATCATTTTATACATGAAGAAAAGAGGCCCAGATTGGTTAAGTCCCAGGTGACTCAGCTATTAAATGGCCAATTAGGAGATCTTTTAGTCTTTACCCCAACTCTGGCTATGCTGCCTCGTGCTCAGATGTTTTCTTTTTTCTTTTCTTTTTTTTTTTTTTAAAGAGGTTTTTGCCATAGGGCATGTGTGCTCACTGGAGGCAGAGATAGTGAGAGGCAACGGTGAGAAATCACCTCAAGGGGGAATGGCCATTCCACTATCCCTTCTTGCAGAGACAGTGAGAGGCAACGGTGAGAAATCACCCTAAGGGGGAATGGCCATTCCATTGTCCCTTCTTCTTTGTCCTTTTGGAATATTAGGCACAAACACACACACACACACACACACACACACACACACATGCACGCACATGCACGTACACCAGTGTGAGTTTTAAGCCACCATGTCTGGGACTCGAACCATAGTCAGCCATGTGAGAATTCAGCAATGTAACCAGTATGTCATCTGCTAGTCCTGAGGTTTTTTTTTTTAAAGAACTCTTTTATTTAACTTTATTATTATTATTATTTTCCAGTTTCATCAGAGAGAAAGAGAGAGAAAGTGAGAAAGTAAGCCACTAGATCTGGAACTTGAACCTCAGTTGGCCATGTGGGAGTCTAGCACCTTTAATCACCACACCATCTTCTGACCCCCTCCCCCAAATGTTTTCATACATAGCTGCATCTTACCCAATTTTTAATTGTCCTGTAATCATCATTTACTGATATAGGTTTGAAAGAAATAGTTTATGCTTTTGAGTCCAAGTTAGACCTGGACTGCATAGCTAATGTATAATACTCCCTAATTATGTGGTTCCTGATTCTCTAAAGGGCTGGAAAACTGCAGTGTTGGCTTTTATGCTAAACCATTTATAGCGATGGACTTGCCAGATGAGAGCCAGTGGGATGAAACTACCTGTGACATGGCTGTTTGTCAGCATCCGCAATGCTGGGCGACTGTCCGTCGAATTGAGACGGGCCATCCTCGAATCCTGAACCCAGTCTCCAAAACTCCCGTGGAAGCTGAGGGTAAATTAGCTAGCCCATTTTCTTCCTTGTAAGGTCCTTAAACTATTGCTGTTTGACTCCCTTTCTTCAGACAAGATGTGATATGTTTTCTTCTGGTTTGCTTCTCAGATAAACTCCCAGCGCTCACCATCATAGACATCTCAGATTCCTGCCTCCAGGCCAAGGGACTTGCTGGTCATCTTTTATCAGAATTTACCTTCACTAAAGCTCACTCTTTATTGTGTCGGTATTCAAAGTTTGGTTCCAGATTTCAAGGCAGGTAAATTATGGAGAATCTTTCTTGACAAACCTGTTGTCTCAAAATTCTGAGTTGTGATTTCCCTTACCATATAAGACTGAGAAAACTGGATTAAGAAGGAAACTCTGAGGGCCAACAGGTGGCATGGTTAAAGCACGACTCCCACATGGCTGACCATTCGGTTCAAGTCCTGGTCCAAAGGTTTGAAGATCATGCCAGATGTGTGCATGTGCGCATGCTCGTGTGCATTCCCCAAATCCCATGCCAACACCTTGTGGTGTGACTATCCCCCCGAAGGGTGATTTCTCATTTTCCTTCTCTCTATTTCTCTCCAACAAGCTCATGTAGCCTGTGGCAAAATTGTCTCCCCGCCCCCAAAAAAGGAGAAACCCTAATTTAGTTAAAGAAGGGAAACAAAGAAAAGCATTCCTATTTGTGTTGGAGGATTCAGTTGGTTTGGGGAGTATATTTGTTTGCTAGGGAGTGTATTTGAGTATATTTGTTTACCATAGTAAAATACCACTGACTGGGGGAGCTTAAAATTTACACCTTACTGAGTGACTGAGTTAAGCTCTTAAGACTAGGTTGTTAAGTGAATTGGTTGATAATTAAGGAGCTCAAAGCTGGATGTCTCATGGTGTGTAATGGCATCGCAGGGCTTGTATTATCAATTCATATCACATGACACCACACGAGAATGATGCAATTCTACCTGTACAAAAAGTTTACTTTAGATAAGTGCCAGAAAGTAACAAGACACGCCACAATACGATAATATAAATCTGGCATAATGATTTATATTTATTCTGAATACCACTATGGGGGCACAATAAAGTACAAATTTATAAATGAAATATGTAGTCTTACATAATTGTGCACCCTTCCTGATGTGAATACTGACTGACTGGGAAAAAACAAAGACTGGGAAAGGGGATTCCTGAGACCCACAGATACTAAGAAAGGGGACTCCCTGTGCTGGAGTACTGGTCAGATGTCCCAGTGGTGGTTAAGCATGTGGGCTGTTAAGTGAGGAGTGGCAGTGTTCTCATACTTCTGGAAGCTGGAAGTCTGAGATCAATGTGTTGGCGTGGTTGTTTTCTTCTGAGTCCTCTCCTTGTCTTATAGTTAACTTTCCCTGTGTGTGTACCTGTGTCCTAATCTCATTTCACCATCACATGGGTTGTATTAGATTAGAGCCTATTCAGAATGACTTCCTTTATCTTTTTTTTTAAGAATTATTTATTTTTAATTTTATTTACTCATTTATTTATATATTTATTTTAAAATTTTGACCAGAGAGAGGGAAACTGAGAAAGCAAACTATCAGGTCTGGGACTTGAACCATGGTTGGCCACATGGGATTGTCCAGTGCCTTAACCACCATGCCACCTGCTGGCCCTGGACCTCATTTTATCTTAGTCATGTCTTAAAAGGCTGTATCGCCAAATACAGTAAAATTCTGAATTATTGGGATTTTGTCACTTGACTCTGTCCCCCAGAAATTCACATGTTGGGGTTTGATTGTATCAGCTGTATTGTAAAGGAAACAGATAAGGCCTACTGGGTGGTGACTGGGTCATGGCGATTATGTCTCGGAGGCAATAGTCTCACGAATAGACTAAAGGTGTCTCGTGAGACCTACTGTGTTCTAGCTCTCATGAGAAGGGGTTAGCTTTTGTGAGAGCTGGTGGTTGTAGAAGAGAGATCAGCCAGGATCTCACCTGACTTTGTCTGTTTGTGCCCACCATCCTCTGCTTCCATTGTCCATGCTATAGGCTTAGGATTTGGCCTTTCCAGCCACCAGAATCACACTTCTCTCTCCTTTATCAGATGACCCAGGTCTTTCTGTTAGCAATGCAAAAGCAGACCTAGACCAGGCTAGGATTTCAACAGGTGAAATTCTGGGAGACACACTTCAGCCCATGATGGAGTAATTCCTCAGCTTCTGCGGTCATCATATGTCATCTTTCTCATCTTTTATTTTTAGATATGAAACTGTTTGTAAGGTCCTGAAGGCAAAAGCAATGGCTTTATTTTTTCAGTGTCCCACAGTGTATAAGGCACCCAGTTAGTTCTTTGTTGATACATGAAATCAAGGGGTAGGTGTCTGTGGAAAACTTACGACTTCTAAAATTTGAATGCCCTGATGCCAGAACCAGAGCCCTCCTGGTGGTCCTTGTAGTGGTTTCTTTTCTCTTGTTGCACTTAAGCAGCACCTTGGGGGATATCTTAGGCTAAAGAGAGTAGGGGAAGGTTGGATGCTTTCGGGTGCTATCGACTTGAATCTCCGGAGAACACGGGCACCTCCAGCCAGGACCCATACCCAGGCACACACTTCCATGTCTGCCACACTCTCAGTGCAGAGCTGCGAGAGAGCTTGCCTGGCCAGCCCCCAGCCTCTCTGGCTTTGTATTTCTCACGTTCTCACTTGTACCCTTTGTCCTAGACCTGGTCCTCATTCCCTCATATGTGAGTTTCTGCAGTGGCACCTGAACTGAACTGTCTATTCCCTGTAAACCATCTTACATATGACCAACAGATTACTCTCCCCAAAATATTGCTTTGCTCATGTCCTAGCTTGAAAAAAATTCCTTCATTTACTAGAAAGTAGATTCACATCTCCCTATTCTAGAGCCGTAGCCTCTCTACTATCGGGCTCCTCTACCATCATAGATCTGTTTCTTCTCTGATATCAACCATTCCTCTGAACCACACTCGCCTCTGCTCTGCTCCCTTCCCTTCTCTTTCCTTCCTAGAGAACACACACACTCATTAGAGAGACGCAGAGAGAGGGAGAGGAGAAAGGACATGGGAAATGGTCACACTACACTCCCGTCTTCTCTATCTCTCTCTCATTTCAGGATCTGAGGCACACATGCATTCATATGCCAGCCATATTTTTCAAGCCACTGAATCTGGGACTTGAACCATGCAGTTGGCCACGTGGGATTCAGCCACCTTAACTACCATGCTGCAGGCTGGCTGCAGCAAAGCTACATGCTACAACAATTAGACTATTCCTAGCTGGAAAAAGAAGTGTAGACTATGAATTCTGTTTGATACAAGAAATAGTTGTGAAGTATTTGCAGCGTGCAATGCCTGTTCAGTAATTGTTCCATGAAAAACAAAATTTAAGAAGATGGTGAGATCCTGTATTCATTTGGTATGTATTAAAACCAGAATTTTCTGTAGAAGTAGATGCTTTTTCTCTTAGCAGTAAATTCACCATCTTTGGAAATCTCATTTTGTAGACCTCAGAAGAGTTTACCCAACAGAAGTTCCATCAAGCATACTAACAGCCCTCCCAAAGTAAGTCACACCTTAACAAAGGTGTTTTCTCAATATTTCCTCTTTACCCATGCAGTTGGCCACGTGGGATTCAGCCACCTTAACTACCATGCTGCAGGCTGGCTGCAGCAAAGCTACATGCTACAACAATTAGACTATTCCTAGCTGGAAAAAGAAGTGTAGACTATGAATTCTGTTTGATACAAGAAATAGTTGTGAAGTATTTGCAGCGTGCAATGCCTGTTCAGTAATTGTTCCATGAAAAACAAAATTTAAGAAGATGGTGAGATCCTGTATTCATTTGGTATGTATTAAAACCAGAATTTTCTGTAGAAGTAGATGCTTTTTCTCTTAGCAGTAAATTCACCATCTTTGGAAATCTCATTTTGTAGACCTCAGAAGAGTTTACCCAACAGAAGTTCCATCAAGCATACTAACAGCCCTCCCAAAGTAAGTCACACCTTAACAAAGGTGTTTTCTCAATATTTCCTCTTTACTAGTAAGATAAAATATTTTCCCTTTATTTAACATTATTTTTGAGAGTGACTATAATCTGAATAATGATGATAACAGCTGCCTAAAATTGGGCGTTTACTATATACGAGGCTATGTACTAATGGCTTTCCATGGTTTATTATTTCCAGAAATCCCAGACACAAGTGTGATCCATTTGTGCAGATGTAGTATAGGTGAGAGTTTTCTGTCTCCCAGCATAGAGCACATTCCGTTACTAAGTAAACCTGACATCTCACAATCAGGGAATTTAGAATGCTGGATTATCAGAACTAAAATGGGCCTTAAGATGATCTAGTCTGATGACTTTCAAACTTTTTTTTTTTTTTTTTTAGCTTTAATTCATGCTAAGAAATACTATTTGGGCCAGTTCGTGGCAGGGTAGAGGAGACAGGATTGTGGCATGACCATCCCTCCTGGGGGGTGCATTCTCACTTTCTCTCTCTGTCTCCCTCTGGCAAGTGTGTGTGCCCTATAGCAAAACAAAAACATTTATAGCAAAAATGTCACAGAAAATTGTAACACTAACTGTGAGTGATGTATTTGATTGTGTTTTTAAAGTTTTGGGGTTTTTTTGGCCATAGGGTATGTGTCCTAGCCAAAGACAATGAGAGGGAAAATGAAAAGTGATCCCCCAGGGGGCATGGCCATGCCTCAGTCCCTTCTCTTCCATTCACCTCCTGGGGTTTTGGGCATGCACACATTTATACCCGGCATGATTTTCAAGCAGCCAAGTCCAGGACTTGAACCATGGTTGGCTATGTGGGAGTCCAGTGCCTAACCACTGTGTCTCCAATATTTGATTTTTAAAAATCTATTCTGTTATATTTTATTTTAAAAGAGTGTGGACTGGGATTAGTAAAATTTGATTTTATGACCTTTGAATAAGGTACAATTACAGTTTGCCAGAAACAGAAAGACAGAGGAAAAGTGAGAAATTACTTCTGAGGGAGAATGGCCACTCTACAATCCCTTCCCCTCCATTCTCTTCTTGGATTTTGGACATGCACGCACATGTGCCCAGTATAATTTTCAAGCTGCCGGGTCCAGGACTTAAACTATGCTGTCAGCTATGTGAGATCCAGCAACCTTAACCTCCACACCACCTGCTGGCCCAGTGGTTTTTCTTTTTTGTGTATCCTAGTAGAAATATGGACTAGTGGATTTATAGTTTTATTGAGCACCAGTTTTCTAGTATGCTAAATAGCTAAATGTGAGAAGTGTTACCATTTTAGCTTTAAATAGATGCCTATGGTTGTAGACAGGTTGTAAATGCAAAAAATCCTTGCTTTTTCTCTACTGCTTCTCTCCCTGCTTCCAAGCTGCCCATTGTATTTCTAGGTCTTTGGAGTGGAGTAGGCAGAAGGGTAGTGTTCCCCTAGGTAAGCCCCAAGACACCTTCATGTGAGGTGGGGAGGGAGTTGATATATATCCCCCTGATCCGATGTTCTAAGGAAGTGGGGAAGGTTACTTGCTTCCAATGCTCATTCTTACACAGTACCTGTACTGGTACCTGATGAAGTGATCTGGCTTTTTGGGGAAATATTATGAAGATGTTTTGGGGGCTAGGGAACACATTTTTCTCTTTTTCTTTGCTAGAGAGCATGTGTGCTCACCAGGGGTGGGCAGAACAAGAAAGGAACCAACGCTTTGGGAGGGACGGTAACACAATCCCTCTCCATTTCTCCTTTTGGGATTTTGGGTGGTCATACACAAACACACACCCAGCATGTTTTTCTTTTCATCTTCTTTTGCTTTTTTTTTTTTTTTAAAAAAAGAATGACTTTATTTAACTTCATTTATTTGTTTATTTATTTATTTAATTTTGACCAGAGAGGGAGGGAGGGAGAGAGAGAGAGAGAGAGAAAGTAAGCCACTAGGTCCGGAACTTGAACCGTGGTCAGCCATGTTGGAGTCCAGCACCCTTAACCACCATGCCACCTGCCAGCCCCTTCTTTTGCTTTATAAAAGGCTTTTGTCATAGGGCATGTGTGCTCACTTGAGAGAGACAGAGAGAGATAGTAAGAAGGAAGTGAGAAATCACCTCCCTAAGGGAGGCTCTACCCCAATCCCTTCTCCCTTCTCTTCCTGGGATTTTGGGCACACATGTACACATGCCTGGAGTGATTTTTCAAGCTGCCAGGTCCAGGATCAAACTGCAGTTGGCCATGTGGGATCCAGCCACCTTAACTATCACCCCACCTGCTGGCCCAGGAAACATCTTTTTATTATCTCTGAGCCACCAAACTCTTTGGTTGGCATAATAATTCAGCTCTTAGTCTGGTACTAAATATCATCAGGACTCAAGCCACAAATAGCTTTGTATCTTTCTCTTAGCTCTCAGTGCTGGATTTGAATGAAACACAGCTGCCCTCCTCTAATGATGTTAGAGATACGATTGTACTTTGGATCCCAGAAGAAACAGAGAAGCATGTGAGGTGAGTGTCAGGTCCAGAACTCAAAAGCCTTTTTGACTCTTATATTCTACAAGTCCCTGCTGTCCTCTGTAGGCCTCCTTTCTCTTTATTTTGGAGAGGGCATGTGTGATCGCCAGAAAGACACAGAGAGACAGAGAAACAGAAAGCGAGAAATCACCCTCAAGGGGAGATGGCCACACTGCAATCCCTTCTCCTCCATTCTCCTCTCAGAATCTTGGGCACACATGCACATGCGCCAGGCATGAGTTTAATCCACCAGGTCCGGGACTTGAACCGCGGTTTACTACATGGGAGTCCAGTGACATAGCCATTATGCCATCTGCTGGTCCCTGTGGGCCTCCTTTCTGCGATCTTTCTTTTAGTGCCTCATTGTAAGTCACAGGAGACCAAGCAGAGCAGGTCATGGCCTCTTCCATTTGCATCTTGCTACACTGAAATTCTGTTTTAATGCACTTGGAGATTCATGCTGTGGGACTTCTCTCCATCAAGTTTTACAAAACAGTAAATAGCGTACAAGATAGGCCCCAATTTATTTGTGAGATTTGATTAAGAAATAAATGCTTGGGGCCAGCAGATGGGGTAGTGGTTACATTGCGGGACTCCCACATAGTCGAATGTAGTTCAAGTCCTGGACCCAGTGGCTTGAAGATCATGCTGGGTGCATGTGCATGTGGGTCCAAGATCCCAGGAGGAGAATGGAGGAGAAGGGATTAAGGTGTGCCCCCCCGGGGTGATTTTCCACTCTCCCTCTCACTGTCTCTGTCTCCATCTCTTTCTGGCAAGTACATGCACCCCAAGGCAAAAACCTCTTAAAACAAAAAAAGAAAGAAATGTTTGTAGGGCCAGTGGGTGGCGTGGTGGTTAAGGCACTGGATTCCCACATGGTTGACAGCTGTTTGAGTCCCAGACTTGACAGCTTGGCTTCTCTCTTTCCCAACTTTCCCTGTTTTTCTTTCTCTGTCTCTCTCTGGTGAGCACATATACCCTATAGCAAGTTTAAAAAATAAATTAATGAAATAAAATAAACAATACTTTTTAAAAAAGGAGAAAGAAATGCATTCTCTTAGTTTTTTGTATTTACCATCAGCACCTAGTGAAAAAGTTCCCGGGGAAGCTGAGTCTCTGATTTCAACCCCAAGGCCTACTGCATGGTACAAAATGAAGAGCTCAGGGACCAGCAGGTGGAGTGGTGGTTAAGGTGGCTGGACTCCCACGTGGCTGACCATGATTCAAGTCCAGACCTGGCAGCTTTCTCACTTTCTTTCTCTCTCTTTGTCTCTCTCTGGTCAACTTCAAAAATAAATAAATAAATAAATAAAATAATGACAATGAATAAAATAAAATAATTCTTTTAAAAAAACGAAGAGCGCACAAGACTTGTGCACAAAGCAGAGTGTGACAAAGATAGTTTTACAACGAGTCAAAATTTTGCTGATCTCCACAACTGTGGGGAAAATCTTTGGTTTTTCTTTCCTAATCACTGAGGATTTCAGATTCTTGTTAAGTGACTGTTGAAAGATAAAGAGACTTGTGAATTTTTTTCATTTTCTTTTTAATAATTATTTTATTTAGCTTTATTTATTTATTTTTATTTGATCAGAGTGAGAGAGAGAGTAAGTGAGAAAGCAAGCTGCCAGGTCTGGGACTCGAACTATGGTCGGCCATGTGAGAGTCCAGCACCCTTAACCACCACGCCATGTACTGGCCCCTCATTTTTTTTCTTTTTAAAAATTTTTTTATTTTCCAGAGTATGCATGTGCTGTCCAGAGAGAAACTGAGGGGAAAGGAGAGAGGAAAACTAACTGCTCTCCCACCCCCAGTGAGGTATGCAGTCCCTCCAATTCCACACTGAAATCCCTTCTCCTCTCTTTTTCCAGCCTATGGCGACTTGGGGTGTGCACGTGCACACACACACGTCCACAGTTTTTAAAGCTGCTGGACCTGGGACTCGAACAGCATCTTCAGCCATGTAGGATCCGGTTCCCTTAACCACCAGGCCACTGGGATGACCCTCTCTTTTTTTCCTTAAAACAATCCTGTGAGTGGTCCTTTATGTATGCATTTTTGTGTGTATATACATGAGGAAATCTTTTTAAAATTCGTGAAAGATGCACATTATTAAAGAACATGCACGGAATTAAAAAAACTTTTCCATTGAAATAATTACATACTTTCATTCCATTTTTTTTGTGAGAGTGTTGAAGTATCCTTGTGAATGGCATAAATAATAAAACCTCTGAGGGTCCATTTCTTTAATGTAGAAGAAGCCCATGTCAGCTCCATGAGATAATCAGAGACCATGGCTCCTTCTATCCTGAGCCATCATCCTGAGCCAATGGCCTCTGTCTTCTGAGGTGCTTCCTTGGAGCTTTTAAGAGGTAAATTGGCTACTAGAGCTCCAACTATCATATCCACATTGCAGGCAAAAAGGAGAAGAAGAGGACAGTGCAAAATCTTCTTCTTGAGTATCTCCTCTGTGCTAAGCAGTGAGGATCCAGTAAGAGCCAAATAGATTTGTTCCCCATCTTCCTGGAGCCTTACTGGGGGGCGGTGGGGGTCAGGACATCAGGAACATCACCATGCCTCAGTATATTCTAATTTTATGGTACAGATTTGGTACTGTCAAATTAGAAGTTACATAGTTAGGTATGTTATGTAGGCATGTTACCTACTTTGGTATGTAACTACGAAAGAAAATAACTGGGTTGTCTGAGAGAATGATGGGAACCTGATTTAGTTGTGAGGGTAGGAGTCTTTTTAGTGGGACCTGGGGCAGCAGGTGCTGCTGGTCTTTCACCTAGCCATCTTTGCATACTGACTAGGGGGAGAGAGATCTCTCTCTTATGGTGGTTTTCATTCACAAATATCCTAGGTGCTTCTATTTTTTAAAAAAGAATAATTTTATTTATTTATTTTTATTATCATTTCATTTGACCAGAAAGAGACAGAGAGAGAGAGAGAGAGAGAGAGAGAGAGAGAGAGCAAGCAAGCTGCCAGGTCTGTTACTCGACCTTCAGTCAGCCATGTGGGAGTCCAGTGCCTTAACCACAACCACCATGCCACCTGCTGGCCTGGTGCTTCTATTTAAGATGTCTGGGAATAAGGTGTGGTTATTCTTATTTCAAGGCCCGCTGAGAAGAAGCCTATTTTTTCCAGTCCACATAGAAGGAGACTGGCACTGGTGAGCTCAATGTTCTTCCATACTTTTACTATATTACACTGCAGGGTGAATTTGTATCACATATCTCCCATCCCTACTCTCCCTAAATGAGAAAAATCTGTAAAAGAGAGCCCTTTCTTAGGAATAATTACCAAGCTGTTTTCTTCCTTCCTTCCTTTTCTTTTAAAAAGTTTGCCAGAGGCCATATGCACTCACTGGAGAGAGACAGAGAGAGAGGGGAAGGGAGAAACCCCCCCCCCCAATGGGCCATGATGGGCCATGGTTACACCGCAATTCCTTCTCCTCCATTCTCCCCTTGTGAGGTTTTGGGTATATGGGCACACACACCTGGTGTGTCTCCCAAGCCACCATGTCTGGAATTCTAACTGCATGATTGGCCATGTGGGCTCCAGCCACTTTCAATACCAGGCCACACACTGGCCTCCATTTTCTACTCAGAGAATTGTTTTCCTTACCTCTTCTTTACATTTTTTTGTTTTTAATTGTCAGAGGGCACATATGCTTGCCAGAGATAGATAGATAGATAGATAGATAGATAGATAGATAGATAGATAGATAGATCGTGAACACAAACACATTCTCCGATGGTGCATGGTCACTCCACATTCCTTTTCTCTCCACTATCTCTCCTCTCAGGATTTGGGGCATGCACACACATGCTCTGTTATGTTTTCAAATTCCTGGGCCCAGGATTTGAATTGCTGTTGGCCAGATGGGATCCAGCTCCCCATACCCAGTGCTTAAATGCTGTGCTATGGGACTGGCCCCTGTCTTCTCCCTTTAGAAAGGTGAAGAGCACCTTGAGGAGATGCTAGGAGGAACTTTTGAGTATCCATGTTAAGTTTTTGATCAAACAAAACTAGTCCCCAGGCAAGATGTTGACGTGGTGGTTAAGGCAGCTCGATACCACATACCTGACTGCATAGTTCTAGTCTTGGACATGGTAACTTGAAAAACATTACAGGCACATGTACATGCATGCTCAAAATCCTGAAAGAAGGGAGGATTGTGGTGTGACCATCCCCTGTGATGGGCGCTTCTCCCGTACTCCCTTCTGTCTCTGGCAAGCATATGTGCTAGATCCCATTCCTAGCTCTGTGTCTGGC
The DNA here is from genome assembly GCF_000334495.1 of Tupaia belangeri chinensis. Taxonomy (NCBI): domain Eukaryota; kingdom Metazoa; phylum Chordata; class Mammalia; order Scandentia; family Tupaiidae; genus Tupaia; species Tupaia belangeri. The sequence goes on from NW_006159542.1 coordinate 4,461,191, forward strand.
ACACAGTTGACAAAAAATATGTGTTCAGTTTGCTGAGCTAACAAATGAATGACCTTTCTGGAAAAACAGAAGTAATTCATACATGTCGTAAATACAAAAGGGCTGGGAGCCCGGGAGGGAAGGTGTGCCCTCATGGTGCAGAGCTGGTGGGAATGGCAGGCGTAGGTCTGGACCAAGCATTGCCTGCCAGGGCGGCATTGGGGGACTGAATGTTGGTGGGAAGAAATGGGCTCAAGACAGCACTTTGGAGAGGTCTTTCCATTGTTTCTCTTCCAGAACAAGTTTCCTCTGGATCCATCTGGAAAGCAGGAAACAGAAGCACTACTGAGAACTCCAGGGGTGATGGTGCCCCCTCCCTCCCCGGTGCTCTTGTTCGAGCAGTCAGGTTCCCAGTCCACACCTCTCTATGCCCAGCTGGACATGTTACCTGATGACCTGCTGCAGGAGTGAGTATCACGCAGGCCCGGGGGAGCAGAGCACCGGCTTCTCAGGGCAGCCGAGAAGGGGCTAAGCAGTGTGTGTGCACCTTCTGAGTATGGCAGGGAGAAAGCCCTCACCCTCCCCATTTCCAGGTTTCTTAGACTTCCCAGCAGGAGGTGGTGATGGTGAAAACCAATGCCGTTTATTTTATTTTATTTTTTTCGAGAGTTTTTTTTTTTTTTGCTACAGGGTGTATGTGCTTGCCAGACAGACAGAAAGCGAGAAATCACCCCCACCCCACCCCCACAGAGGGGTGGCCATGCCGCAATCCCTTCTCCTCCATTTTCCTCTCAGGATCTTGGGCACGCACGCACACGCACCCGGCGTGCGTTTAAGCCACCAGGTCCAGGACTCGAACCATGGTTGACTACATGGGAGTTCAGCAACATAGCCATTGTGCTAACTGCTGGTCCCACCACTGCCGTTTATAAAGCACTGACCATCTTCCAGATCTTATGCTAAGCACGTCATGTGTTTACTTTTTGTATTGAAATTTAACTGTCTTTGCAAATTTTGTTAGTTTATATACCCCTTTTACTACTTCTTTTTCCTTTTTAAAAAGAATCATTTACTCAATTCCATTTTTTAAAAATTTGACCAGAGACAGGCAGAGAGAAAGGGAAAGTGAGAAAGTGAGCCAACAGGTCAGAGACTTGAACCATGTTCGGCCATGTGTGAGTCCAGCACTCCAACCACCACACCACCCACTGGCCCCTTCTT
>NW_006159542.1:4463687-4478334 GCF_000334495.1 Tupaia belangeri chinensis
ATGCACCCTATAGCAAAAACCTCTCCAAAATAATAATAATAATAATAATAATAATAATAATAATAATAATAGTAATACCTGCCCTCAGGAGGTTGCGAGGATTCAGGGGTATATACCACAGGAGCCTGACATGGTAGACAGTAAATATAACTACAATGATCATTGTTCCATCTGAAAGGTGTTTCTGAGGAAGCATTTGTTGGGACAGGCCTCAGCAGATCCAAAGTAGAAATGCCTCCAAATTTGAAACCCTTTTCAGTTATTTTTCCTCAGCCATACTCGGGAAGAGCTGTTACTGACTCTGCCTGTCTCTGTCCCTGTCAGTCTTTTGGCAGGTGGAGGAAAAATGCTGCCCTGGCCAGAGATGAAGATACAGTTGGCCATGATGAAAAAGAGCCTTCCCCTGGCAAAGACCCGGCCTGAGAGTGCACTTTCTTCTAAGATGTTTCTGTCTGTACGCCGCCTCACCTTGCAAGTAAGAGCGAGGGAGCCGCGGGGGAAGAGGCCCAACTCATCTCTCCTGAAGGCTCTTTCTTTCTTCTGCCCTTCCGCGCTGGGCCCAAGCCCACAGAGGCTGGGCTGGTGTAGGTGAAAGCCGGTGCATGGGGAAGGGTTTGCGGACAGTGCATTCTCTATTTCTTCTGCGCTTCCTTCTCCACACCTTATTGCTTTCCTGGAGCCCCTGCTGCAGTGCCACGAAGACTGGCTTCCCACTGTTTGGAGGCCGGTTCAGGAAAAGGGAGATACCTATGGCAGAGCGGCAGAGCTTTTTTTTTTTTCCTCACACCTCCAGACACCAGCATTGAGATACCCTGGGCGTTTGAGGAAAGCACAGTATAAGCCGAAGGCAGAAGCGACATGTGCTGATACTGCCATATCTCCAGGTACCATTCCCTTCACCCAGTCGGCCCATGCTGCTCCGACTTTAACTTGGTCAGAATTGAGTTATGTTTGTGTCCAGAGTCACTCAGGTGCATGTGTAGGATTCAAGACACTCCAGTTTCTTTTTTTCTGAGATAGTTTTGCTATAGGGCACTGGAGAGACAGAGACAAAATTCATCCCCCCAGGGGCATGATCATGTTGTAATCGCTTTTCCTCCATTCTCTTCTTGAGATTTTGGGCGTGCGTGCACATGCACCTGGCGTGAGGTTTAAGCTATCAGGTCTAGGACTGCAGTCGACTACGTGGTAGTCCAGCAACGTAACCATTACATCATCTGCTGGTTCCAAGGCTACTCCAGCTTCATAAGCAGTCTCCTGGTTTGGTTCTGACCAGAGAGGGTCACCACTGTGGAGCTGGACTCAGGCACAGCAGGCTCCGAGCAGGAGGGTGGGGCTGTCAGGGAGAAGGGGATTGAGCTGGCTCTCTGATCATCAGGTCACAGGAAACAGCAGCAGCCGCAGCAACAGAAGAAGGCGAGAAGACCTACAAAGAAACAGGTAGCATGGCAGGGAGCCCCTCGGCCTTGCCGGGGCAGGGGAGGTGGGTGTAGGCGGAATGGGGGGCTCGCCTGTCCTCTCTCTGGCTGCAGAGACACAGTTCCTGTCTGGGTGTAGATGTGAAGTTCCTTTTTCTAGGCTCCTTTTCAAATGTTTTCTTCCTTTCCAAAAGGCCTAATTCAGTCCCTCCTTATGTACATTTCAGGAAGCTAAAAAGAAAGCCAAGAGTGATCCTGGGAGCCAGAACCCTTCGCGCACACGTTCGGTTCCCGACACTTGTGACCCTGTCTGTGGTAAGGAAAATACGTGCTTAGTTGGGAGGGATAGAATCCCAGGACATAGCTGAGGGCAGAAGTCAAACAGACTTGACGTTTTGAGACCTGCCTTAGTCAGGTACTCAGAATTCTTGGAATGCTTCGGTCTGGCTGGTCTAGCAGGCATCATCCTTTCACCATGTATTTATTTACTGAGCAAGGACACGGGCCAGATGTCTGCTTTACATGGGGATTTGCGAGGTGACTGTGAACACAGCTAGTCATATTCGTGTTTTTGCCTAGGTTTTACTTAGAAAAGATGGGGTATTGGAGGGGTGGGAGGAAGAGCAGGCCTAGGTTACTGGCGAGAAGACCCCTGAGGGCCCACTGGCCAACCAGGCAGGGAAGAGTAGGGGTCCCTCCCAGAGTCCCAGAATAATTCTAAAGAAGCAGAGCTCCCACCTCTGCTCCCCACCCCCACCTCCCAGCTAGAGAGCCCCTGGAGGTCAGCTGGAGCTCAGCACGTTGTCTCGCCCTATCCAGGAGGTGGGGGGCCGATTCTTGACAGATGGTCCTTTTCCTCCAGTGTTCACGCTGGCGATGACCACGAATGATGACTCCCCTTTTTGGAGTCTTTATCATGTATGAGCTGAGGGATATGCTTAACCCCATCACTCCAACATTTTGAGTACAGGATGGGTGGGAAGGAGAATGCCTCCATTAAACTTCGCAAGATTCTGCCTACTTAGATTGGACCCTGTTGACCTCAATGCAAAAATAACTGTTTAATCATCAGAACTCAGACCAGCCCCATAACCTAGTGGCTAAGGGAGCCAAGTCTCACATGGCTGACCGCAGTTCAGATCCTGGCCCCAGAAACACACTGGGTGTGTAAGCATGCGAGTCCAGAATTCTGATAGGATGGAGGTATGGAGGAGAAGGGATTGGATTGCAGCATGACCACACCCCAGCCGGGGGATGCTTTCTCCCTCTCTCTCTCTGTGGTCTTTCTCTTCTCTCTGACAAGTGCCTGTACCCTCTGAAGATTATAAGTCAATCAACCATTAGAGCTCACTCTCCAGTCCTGGGGCTCTGGGGGGGCCCAGCTGAGGTGTGTCCTTAGGAGGATGCTATTCTCCTGCTTTACTTCTCATCCCACTGAGCTCTCTGATACCAATGACTTCCTCTAACCTGGGGGTGTCAGGAGGCTTCTGACCTTCACATGGGAGGTAGACAGCATCAGGACCATGACCCAGGGTGGGAGGTGACATGTGCAAGGCAAGCCCCCATCAGGGGTGAGCACCACCGCTCCTCTGAGTTCTGTCCCGATGCCTTCATGCCACTGCCTGCTGCCTCTGCTGGGAGCACTTCTACTTGGAGGACTGGTGTCCTGTGAGGTCGTGTTCCTAGGGCAGTGGCTTGTCTTGAAGAGTTGAGAAAGGCCTAAGGAAAAAGATGATTTGGCTTTGGACCTCGAATGTATAAGTGAGTTTTCCTGACAGGGAAAATTCCCAGAAGTAGGCACAGCCTATGCAAAGAGCAGGCCTGGGTGGTAGGTAGGAGCTTGTGTAGACTACTGAGACCACTTGACCTTGACCTTTATTCTTTAGGTCAGTGGCACTCAAATTACACGCACAAACCAACTAGCAAGCTTTTAAACCCTGATAGGCCTTACCCAGACCTATTCCCTCAAAATTTCTGGCGTTGGGGCCAGGCCTCGGTGTTTTTTTGTTTTGTTTTTAAGTTTTTGTCATAGGATGCTTGTGCTTGCTGGAGAGAGACAGAAATCACCCCCTGGGGAGATGGCCACATCCTTCATTCTCCTCTTGGGATTTCAGGCATGTGTGCACATGTCCTTGACATGATTTTCAAGTTACTGGGTCTAGGACTGAAGCTGCAGTCAGCCATGTGGGAGTTCAATGACTTAACCACCATGCCACCTACTAACCCTGGCCTGAATGTTTAAAGGTTCCCAGTGCTTCCAGGGTGCAGTGGAGAACCAGAGCTAGACAGGACCTAACTTAAGTGTCATCTTTTGGCATCTTGGAAGATGTTTAGAGGAAGGGAGATTGAGAAAGGAAAGAAGAAATGTGTTTTGGGATTTGGAAAAGCAGCCGGTGCAAAAGATACATGCAACTGGAACTTTCTTGTTGGTTTGTCTTTCAGAAGCCAGCGTGAATACAGTAGGGATGGCACAAGAAGGCGAGCCACATTCTGGTAAGAGGAGTACTCATAAGCTGAAAGGCAGAGCTGGGGTTTCTTTTGCTGCTGTGATGTGCAGGTACCCAGCCCTTAGGTGTCCTGGACGGATCCTGGGTCTTTTTTTTAATAATAATTTTTAAATTTAACTTTATTATTATTTTCCAGTTTGATCAGAGAAAGACAGAGAAAGAGAGACAGACACACACACACACACACACAAAGAGAGAGAGAGAAAGAGAAAGAGAGTGGGAAAATGAGAAAGCAAGCCACCAAGTCCAGGACTCAAACCACAGGTGGCCACATGGGAGTCCAGCGCCTTTAACCGTCATGCCACCTGCTAGCCCCAAGAATCCTGGGTCTTTTACCTTAATCTCTAATTCCGTAATAGGTGTGGTCACAGTCCTAGGGGAACAGAAGCACAGGTAGAGCTCGTGGGGCCCAGCTCCCTTTTACGGGTCACAGGTCTGTTCTTGTCCTAGATGGACAGTCCCTCGTAGACTGGGGATCGACTGCAGGCCCAGCAATAGAATATAAAGTTCCAGTAAGAAGAGGATTTAACTGACTTTGTGGTCATAGGTCACGGGACTTCACCAGGGCAGGAGAGTGACATGAAGCAGCAGCACGTGTGGATAGAAGAAGCTGGCTTGGAGAAGGTGAGGTGTTCCGGGGCCTCTACAAGAGTCCAGTGTCAGTCATTTATTACCATAACAGGCCACCCCAAAGTGTAAGCCATAGTGATTTATTATTTCTAATGATTCTGTAGGTTGGCTGGACAGCTATTCTGATCTTCCTTGAGGTCAGGCAGCACAGCTGGGCTGGGACCATTGGCCAGGTTGCCTTGGTTGTCTTCCAGGAGCCTCTCTACGTGGCTAGATTGGGCTTCTTTTTTTTTTTTTGGAGAGATTTTCACTGTAGGGCGCGTACGCTCGCCAGACAGAAAGAGAGAGACATAGAGACAGAAAGCGAGAAATCACCCCCCAGGGGGGATGGTCACGCCGCAATCCCTTCTCCTCCATTCTCCTCTCGGGATCTTGGGCATGCACGCACACGTGCCCGGCATGAGTTTTAAGCCACCGGGTCCGGGACGTGAACCGTGGTCGACTACGTGGGAGTCCAGCGACATAGCCATTACGCTAACTGCTGGTTCCCTAGATTGAGCTTCTTGACAGCACATGAGTCCTGTGCAGACTGTCTCTGAGGGGGTGGGCCTGAACTGAAACAGTGCCACTTCTGGCTACAGCTTATTGGTCAAAGAAGGAACAAGTCCAGCCCAGATTCAGAGCATAGAAATAGACTCCAGTTCGCTCTTTAAAAAAAAAAAAAAGTGTTTTCACTTAAATTTACTTAACTTAATCCTTCCATTAGTGAGAAATAGACAGAAAGGCACTCCCGACAGGGTCTTCACTCTACAGCTTATCTCCAGTATCAGCTGGCTTAGGTCACAGGTGTACGTGTGTCCAAGGAGGTCCCGGGATGCAAACCCAGGACCTTTCCTGTGAGATCCATTACTTCTGTGCTGCCGCCTGGCCTTGATTCCATCTCTTAATGGGAGGAAGAGCATTTGTTTATAGGAGTGGGGGCGGGGGGGTTGTGGGCAGCCATCTTTGCAGGCGATCGCCCTGAACTGACTGCTGGGAGTGAGGTACGTGGCTCTGGTTCCATCTGGACAGCCTGGAAGGCAAATGATGTGTGATACGTGGTTCTCTGGTCCCAGGAAGCAGTTCTTTGTCCCGTCTGAGATGATAATTTCCCCAGGGAGAGCATCTTTTAGAAAAATCCTTTTAGTTTTCTAAAATCTTAATTCACATTTCCTTACATGTAATCCCAACGAGTTTTAGGATTCCACAGAGACACTGGACATGGACTACTCTGAGGACTTCCTGGATTTCTTTTCCAGTATGGAAAGTGAGTAATTAGGGTGGAAGGAACCTTAGTAACTGATGATAGGGATTTCTGAGCCTGTGTTGACCAGGATGGTTTACCTCCCTGAAGGGTACAGTCCTCCTTCAGAGAGATCCCAAAGACACCCCAGCCTTTTCTGTCCTGTTTTGTCACAGTTAGTTAAGGGAAGGCCACAAATGCAATTAATGACTGGGTCTTCTTCTAGGTATTGAGTTACTCCAGACGGAATCCGCTGATGAGGACATTAGTGCTCTAGTGAAGACTGTGCTAGAAGACCAGGATGTCTGCCTAGAGGAGAACCTTCTTGAAAATATGGCTGGAACAAGCTGGAACCCTGAGCTCAAACTACTGAGGATTCTTCAGGACACTGATGACAAGGAAGAGGAGAACCAACCCCCTGGTGATGAGTCTCTGGAGGCATAGCCTGAAGGCATCGCCAGGGCAGCCTTATTCCCAACTGGGCCTCCTGAGGTCAACGGCCTTCTACACAAGGATGGAAAGGAGACTGACGTCTGCTCTCCGGATCCTTGACCAAGGCATGGGCTTAGAGATTCCTCTTTGTTCACATCTTCTTGCTTATGAAATAAGTGAGGAAGAAAAAACCTTGCCTCTTTTAAACAGATTATTTCTCTTCCATTGGGGTGAGAATAATTGTAAGTGATTAAACACAACTGCTTCTCAATGAAAAGACTCATTCTCTGTTTCTGGGAGGAGGGGAAAGCTGTTTGTGTTTTCACTTAAATTTACTTAACTTAATCCTTCCATTAGTGAGAAATAGACAGAAAGGCACTCCCGACAGGGTCTTCACTCTACAGCTTATCTCCAGTATCAGCTGGCTTAGGTCACAGGTGTACGTGTGTCCAAGGAGGTCCCGGGATGCAAACCCAGGACCTTTCCTGTGAGATCCATTACTTCTGTGCTGCCGCCTGGCCTTGATTCCATCTCTTAATGGGAGGAAGAGCATTTGTTTATAGGAGTGGGGGCGGGGGGGTTGTGGGCAGCCATCTTTGCAGGCGATCGCCCTGAACTGACTGCTGGGAGTGAGGTACGTGGCTCTGGTTCCATCTGGACAGCCTGGAAGGCAAATGATGTGTGATACGTGGTTCTCTGGTCCCAGGAAGCAGTTCTTTGTCCCGTCTGAGATGATAATTTCCCCAGGGAGAGCATCTTTTAGAAAAATCCTTTTAGTTTTCTAAAATCTTAATTCACATTTCCTTACATGTAATCCCAACGAGTTTTAGGATTCCACAGAGACACTGGACATGGACTACTCTGAGGACTTCCTGGATTTCTTTTCCAGTATGGAAAGTGAGTAATTAGGGTGGAAGGAACCTTAGTAACTGATGATAGGGATTTCTGAGCCTGTGTTGACCAGGATGGTTTACCTCCCTGAAGGGTACAGTCCTCCTTCAGAGAGATCCCAAAGACACCCCAGCCTTTTCTGTCCTGTTTTGTCACAGTTAGTTAAGGGAAGGCCACAAATGCAATTAATGACTGGGTCTTCTTCTAGGTATTGAGTTACTCCAGACGGAATCCGCTGATGAGGACATTAGTGCTCTAGTGAAGACTGTGCTAGAAGACCAGGATGTCTGCCTAGAGGAGAACCTTCTTGAAAATATGGCTGGAACAAGCTGGAACCCTGAGCTCAAACTACTGAGGATTCTTCAGGACACTGATGACAAGGAAGAGGAGAACCAACCCCCTGGTGATGAGTCTCTGGAGGCATAGCCTGAAGGCATCGCCAGGGCAGCCTTATTCCCAACTGGGCCTCCTGAGGTCAACGGCCTTCTACACAAGGATGGAAAGGAGACTGACGTCTGCTCTCCGGATCCTTGACCAGGGCCTGGGCTTAGAGATTCCTCTTTGTTCACATCTTCTTGCTTATGAAATAAGTGAGGAAGAAAAAACCTTGCCTCTTTTAAACAGATTATTTCTCTTCCATTGGGGTGAGAATAATTGTAAGTGATTAAACACAACTGCTTCTCAATGAAAAGACTCATTCTCTGTTTCTGGGAGGAGGGGAAAGCTGTTTCTTGCTATCTCATTTCTGGGTCACTCTATCTCCTTGCAGAAGTGCTGAAAGGTTTCTAGTTGTGGGAAGCTGAATTTGGCCTGCGGGAACCTCCATGGTGTTTTTAGAATTTCCTTTCATGCCCTGAAATGGTTTCATTCGGAGATGGGATCCACCTCATTATCAGATAATGATACCAGGTTCCCAGGCATGTGGAACTGCATTTAAAGCTCCAGTTTCTAAGCTTTTTGGAAAAAAAAAAAAAAAAAAAAAACCAGTGCTAGGGCAGGCAGATGGCATAGTGGTTAAGGTGCTGGACTCCCACATGGCTGACTGTGGTTCGAATCCTGGACCTGATGGCTTGAAAATCACTGAGTGCGTGTGCATGCATCTTCAAAATCCCAGGAGGTGAATGGAGGGTAAGGAATTGCAGCATGGCCATCCCCCTGGGGGTGATTTCTCACTTTCTCTCTCACCATCTCTGGTGAGTACACATGCCCTATAACAAAACCAAAACAAACAAACAAAAAAACCCTGTACTCACCAGAGAGACAGACAGAGAATGAAGGAGAAAGCACCCGCCATAGTGGGGTGTGGTCATGTCACTATCCCTTCTCCAACATTCTGTTGGATTTGGGACACCATACAGACTCTGGCACCAGAATTTGAGCTGTGATCAGCTGTATGGGCTGCAGCCCCCTTAATCACTAGACTGTGGGGGCAGTCCTAAAACTCCAGTCTTATCCCCTTGCCTCCCTTTCCCTCCCCTCTTCTTTCTTCTCTTTTTGCTAGAGGGTACTTGGGCTCATCAGAGAGAAACAGAGACAGCAAGAGAGAGTGAAAGTGAGAAAGTACCCCCCCACCCCCCGCCCCAGGGGAATGGTCATAGCACAATCCTTCCTCCTTCATTTCTCCCTGCTGTCAGGACTTTGGGAATGTACATGTCTAGCGTGTTTCTCAAGCCACCAGGCTGGGGACTTACATCATGCAGTTGGCTGTGCGGGATCCAGTCACCTTAACCACCACGCCGTGGGCTGGCCCCAGGATTTTTTTTAAGGAGAAACTTTTCCTTCATCAGTGATTTACTTCTCTAAGTACAGTTTGTACAAGAAAGACAGATTAAATGTCCAATTCCTTCTTAACATTGTCTCGAAACAGACCAAATTAGAAGGCTACATCTGCTGCCTATGTGTGCCTCCTCTTTTCCAAGCCAAATCAAAATTATATGACGTACTCTGTGTTACTAGACTGAACTATACTTAGCAGAACCTTCATGGGGAGAGGAATCTAAGAGGTGTTACGTGGGCTGTTTCCCTGAAAGCAATTATCTCTTGAAAATGCATTACATTGCAGAATGACTTCTGTGGGCTGACTTTGACAATTTTACAACTTTTCCCACTTCTCCTTCACCAACCCTCAGACCTATCTATTGGAACAAACCCCATTTATTTCTTCTTTTTAAAAAATACTTATTGGATTTTATTATTATTAATAATTATTTAAATTTGCTATAGGACACATACACACAAGCAAGCCACCAGGTCAGGGACTCGAATCGTGATCGGCCATGTGGGAGTCCAGTGCCTTACCCACCATGCCATCTGCCAGCCCCAAACCCAATTTCTAATGTCAGAAGTTGGAGTCAGAATGGGATAGGGCATATCTTTCATTTACTCATTTCATCTGATGCTTCAGGGAAGTCCCCACTATTTTTTAACTAATTCGATTATTTTATTTACTTGGTGAAGCAACTCTCAGAGATTGGTTGGGAAGTACAAAGGTACCTTTTGTATTTTGACCTATGTGAGAGGGAGGGTATTTACTATCTGCACCCTGATCTTTGCATCTATTTCCAAAGGGAGAAAAAGCCTTCACAGGCTGAAATTTTGTCATGCAAATTCCTCAAAGTTGGAAAATGACAAGCAGAACTTGAAATCTAATCCACATACCACATTAGTTTTCAAGGTGCTTTTCACACCCGCTATTTCGATTGATTCTCTGGCCAACTCTTTAGATGTGGATTGTCTCCTTTATATATATTAAGCTCTGAATACAGGGCATTGATGATAGCAATTTGGGGCTCTGGAGTGTATTAGAAAAATGGCACCCCTTAAATACTTTACTGCTGGGACCAGCAGATGGCATAGGGTTATGTCCCTGGACACCCAATGACTATCCAGGGTTGGAGTCCTGGATGCAGTGGCTTGAAAAAGCATGCAGAGCACCGTGAGTGAGTGCATGTGTGCGTGTGTGTGTGCGCATGTGTGCACGTGCCCAAGATCCCAGGGGGAGAAGGGATTGCAGCACAACCATCCCCTCTGGTGGTGGTGATGGGGTTTCTCACTTCCTCTCACTGTCTGTCTCTCTCTGGCAAGTGTGTATGCTTTATCGCAAAAATCTCCAAAATAAAAAACGGTCCTTTACTGCAATCTGTTGAAAAGTTATGTCAGTAAACATACACATCTCTGAGATTACCATGTGAGCAGCACCCCAAGGTTGGTTCATAACCTTCATAACATACCTGGTGGCCCTGCTAGAGAGGTTAAATAATTTGCCCAAAGTCAAAGGTCAGCAAGGGAAGGGAGGCTAGGCTTAGAACCTGGATCCTCTCTCTCCACCCACTGTATCCTGCTGTCCCTCTGACTCCCTCTCTCTAATGCACAGCTGAGACTGGACCAGCCTTGGTCACAAAGGAAGGATGAGGCCATGTGGAAAAGAAAGGACTGAGGGGAAGGAGCCTTCCTGAACCCTTCACTTGAGCCTCCCAACGTTCTGAGAGAGGAGCCAGGTAACTGCTGCTAACTGCCGTTCCCCACCTCCAGGCCTCCAGAGGCAAGAGCCGGTTGTAATAATTGGTAATAGCCAGCATCGATGTGAGATCAGCTTCATGTGTTTAAGCCATCAAGATGACTTGACATTTAGCTTCTTGGGGTGTTGTCCTAGGAGGCTTTATATTCTCAAGAGTTCCAAGAAACCTGTCCTTATTTATTGATTTTTTTTGTTGTCATTCTTTGCTACTTTTAGGGCAATCCCTGCTAGAGACAGGCCACTTGACTTAGGTCACCATGATTTTCTGAACACACTCCCCAGTGACCCCTGGCCCAGACTGACCTGTCTGTAAAAGCCGTCAGTGAGAGCCTTTTCAGACATCCTAAGTCTACATGCTTCTCCTCTCAGAACCAGCCATGTTTTGGGTTGGTGTTGGTCCTGGCCCATGGGTAACAGACTATGTGGTATTTTTTTCTTTTTTCTTTTGAGAGGTTTTTGCTATAGGGTACATGCTCTAGCCAGAAAGACAGAGGAACAGAAAGTGAGAAGTCACCCCCCACCCCACCCCGGGGGAATGGCTACACTGCAATTCTTTCTTCTCTAGTCATCTCTCGGGATTGGGGGCATGCACGCATAGGTACCTGGCATGAGTTTTAAGCCACCGGGTCCAGGACTTGAACTGTGGTTTACTATGTGGAAGACCAGTGATGTAACCATTATGTGATATGTTGGTCCCTTTTCATGGTTTTCAAATTATGCAAATCTCCTTGGGATTGGTGGGAGGGAGTTGGGGTCTTATTCATGACACAGTGACCCTTAAAAAGTTCATTTTTCCCCCAAAGAATTCCTTACTAAATTAAGCACAGACATACTTCTGGCCTTTAGATCGAAATGATTAGAGGCCCTTTGGAGTCCAGTGGAATCTGAGAAAGAATTTCTAAATTTTCTCTCTCAGTTGTCATAAAGTACAAGGGTGTGAAATTAATTTACCTTTTTGTTTATGCACTTATTAACAAATATTTATTGGGTACTCATTATGTATCAGAGAATCAGCCCTTAGATTACCCTGATAGAGAAAGGGAAAGTTCTGGGGAAATGGTGGAGGTTCATTTCCAGGAATGTAACTACAGGGACAGTTTCCTGGATCCGTCGGTAAAATTGTCTGGCACCACTAGGTGGCGATGTTACATTATGAAAATGGCACCCTTCCTTCACGCCCAGTGGTTCTCTTAGGCCAGCGTCTACATAGCAGAAACTCCCCTGTGAGTAAATGAACTAAAAGGAGCGCCTTCTATTTCCATATGTGACGTCCAGTTTAAATGCTTATGGGGACCAGCAGCTCCTGAGGAGATGGAGCTATGTCTGTCGTCATCAGAGTCACAACTCCAAAGTTACAGCCCTGGCATACAGGAAACACACAGTAAATACTCGACAAATGAGTTCGTCTCTGAACAATTTCGATTCTCATTGAAAAAAAAAGTTTTTTTTTAAGAGCATAGCAACTTCTGGGATATGCCCAGAGGTCTAGGATTTTGGGAAGTTGGGGGAGGGGCTACTGATGATCCTGATAGCTATATTATAGTTGGGCAGAGACTAAGGGACGTGATATTTAGAAAGGAAGAAATATGCCCAAAGCATTCTGAAGCACTTAGACTGCTTGCACCCCCATGTTAATCTTCTATCATTATTATTGCCAGAGGGCACACAAGCTTGCCAGGGAGAGAGAGAGAGGGCACACAAGCTTGCCAGAGAGAGAAAGAGAGAGGGAGAGAGAGAGAAAGAGCGAGAGAGAGAAAGAACTATCTGGTAAGGCACATCACACAGCAACCCCTTTCCCCCATTCCCCTTCCCATAAGGATCTTGGGCACACACATGCATATGTGCCCGACGTATTTTTTAAGCTACCAGGACTGAGATTGAAACCATGGTTGGCAGGGCCAGCAGATGGTGTAGCAGTTACATCACTGGACTCCCACATGGCTGGCTGCAGTTCGAGTTCCGGACCTGGTGACTTGAAACCCACACCAGACATGTGTGCATGTGTGTCCAAAATCCTGGGAGGAGATTGGAAGAGAAGAGATTGCAACGTGGCCATCCCCGGGGAGGTGATTTCTCACTTTCCCTCTCACTATTTTGTCTCTCTCTCTCCCCCTGGCAAATGCACATGCCCTAAGGCAAAAACCTCTACCCTCCCACCCCCAAAAAAAAGAAAAAAAAAAAAGAGAAAAATGCAAACCGTGGTTGGCCAGCCATGTGGGATCTAACTTTACAACATTTTTTAAAAGAATGATTTAATTTAATTTAATTTATTTATTTTAATTTGGCCAGAGAGGGACGGGGTGTAGGGGGGGGAGTGAAAGAGCAAGCCACCAGGTCTGGGACTTGAACTGTGGTTGACCATGTGGGAATCCAGTGCTCTTAATTACCATGCCACCTGTCGGCTCCTTAACTTCACAACTTTTAAGCATGGCACTAAAGGGTTTGCATATATCTTTCTTTTTTTAAAATAAAGTTTATTTATTCCATGAGTAAGAGAGTGAGATACACACACACACAGATACAGCACCCCTGATGGGGTAATCCACCTATGCTGTGATCTACTTCCAGCTTCAGCCAATGAGGATCATGGGCTTAGTGCACCTGATGTATTCAGGGGCATCTCTGGACTTGAACTGGCAGTCCTCCCGTGTAGATTTGCCTTGCAGAGTGTTGATTTTACTGCTGCACCACTGTCCTGTCCTCTTTCTGTTTATCTGGAGCAGATTTCACCTGTTTAAAAATATAGAGAGGGTGAAAACTAATCCATTCTTTTTTTCTTGAGTCTCCCTTACACCTAAGGCTAGCTCTGCCTTAGAAGAGAGCTCTGAAAGTCATGTATTCTAGTCTTCTCTGCCTCCCACCCCCTGGCACATTCGCTCATGTGGTCATTTATTTGTTACAAGTTCTTCATTCCACAAATGTCTATGAACACCTACTTTGTGCAAAGCACTGGTCTAGACTAAGTGATCAGCTCTGACCTTTCTTCTCATCCCTTTGAGTTTAGGTCACCGCCAAAGCCTTTTAGTTACAGCATCCAAATCCATGCCTTTCTCTGTTCCTTCTGCTGCTACCCTAGTCCAGGCGTCCATCTTCCTCTACCGGGTTACTGTATTGCCCTTGATCTTTACTGTCCTCACGCGTCGTCTCATCTTCCCAACACGCAAATGTGATCACGATACACCCTTCCTTAAAACACTTCCCTGCCCTGGGACCAGCAGTTAGCGTAATGGCTATGTCACGGGACTCCCATGTAGTCGACTGCGGTTCAAGTCCCGGACCCGATGGCTTAAACTCACACCGGGCGTGTGTGCGTGCGTGCCCAAGGTCCTGAGAGGAGAATGGAGGAGAAAGGATTGTGGATTTCTCACATTCTGTCTCTCTGTCTCTCTCTGTATGTCTGGTGAGCGCACGCGCCCTATAGCACAAAAACCTCTCCAAGAGATTGTGGCATGACTCTCTTTCTGCCTGCTGCTTCCTATTCACTCTTTAGCTTTTTCTGACCACCATCAAGGTGAGTTTCTCGCTTTTGCATCTCCTCTTACAGCCCCCGGTGGGGTTCGTGGCGTGTGTTGCGGCTTTCCACTGCCAGACTATGAGCTCTGTGAGTGGCGGGGTCCTGTCTGTCTTCACCCCGTGTCTCCAGCACTTAGCTGGGAGCCTGGCACGCTGTGAAGGCGCAGTGATGTTGTAATACGCTGAAAGAGGGAATGAATGAAAAACACAAGAGCTGTGTCTTTTTTTAGGGTAGTTATAACCTAGCAGTGTGAGATAAGGGACACAAAGAACTGGAGTGACGATGAGAAGGAAGGGTCATTTTGGGGAACCAGCAGTTAGCGTAATGGCTATGTCGCTGGACTCCCATGTAGTCGACCGCGGTTTGCGTCCCAGACCCGGTGGCTTAGAACTCACGCCAGGCGCGTGTGCATGCGTGCCCAAGATCCAGAGAGGAGAATGGAGGAGAAGGGATTGCAGCGTGACCATCCCCCCTGGGGGGTGATTTCTCGCTTTCTGTCTCTCTGTCTCTCTCTGT
>NW_006159542.1:4478411-4483342 GCF_000334495.1 Tupaia belangeri chinensis
CATTTGAGATTGGGGTAGAGTTTGGCAAGTGGAGATGTTCGTAGAGGTGGTATTTGGTAAGGTGGGAAGTGACACTGGCAGGAAAAGACTAGGGGCTAGGCAAGGTGTATAGAACTCCTGTCTGGGAGAGCAGGTGGTGGGACTGGAGATAGTGAGGGACCAGATTGTGCAGGACTTGGACTCTTATCTGCTAGCCAGTGGGGAGCTGATAGCTTTTGAATGAGGGATGAATAGGACTTAATTAAGTGCTTTAGGGAACATTAGTCTGCGCCAGCAGGTGGTGTAGTGGTTAAGGCTCTTGATTATCAAATGACGTACCATGGTTTGAATCCTGGACTGGAGGCTTGAAAATCATACGAAGTGTGTGTGTGCGCATGCCCAGAATCCTGAGAGGAGAATGGAGAAGGGATTGCAGTGTGGCCATCCCCTCTGGCTCACTTTCCCTCTCACTGTCTCTCTCTGGTGAGCACAGGCACCTTATGATGATAACCTTTTCTAAAAAATTATTTTATTTAAATGTATTTATTTGTTTATTTTAATTTTGAGCAAAAGAGAGAGAGAGAAAGAGAAAGAAGGTGAGAAAGCAAGCTGCCAGGTCTGGAACTTGAATCACGGTTGGTCATGTGGGAGTCCAGCGTCCTTAACCACCATGTCATCTGCTGGCTCCTGGCAATAATCTAAAAAAAAGAAACCAAAAAAAAAAAAAAGAAAGAAAGAAAGAAAACATTATTCTTTTTTTCTTTTTTGAGAGAGAGATTTTTGCTATAGGGTGTGTGTGCTCACTGGGGAGACAGAAAGAGACAGAGAGACAGAAAGTGAGAAATCACCCCCTAGGGGAAGGTCCATGCCACAATCCCTTCTCTTCCAGTCTTCTCTCAGGATCTTGGGCATGCATGCACATGTGCCTGGCGTGAGTCTTTAAGTCACTGGGTCTGAGACTTGAACCACAGTCAACTACATGGGAATCCAGTGATGTGATCATTATGCCATCTGTTGGTCCCCCCAGAAAACACTATTCTAATGGCAGTGTGTGACCTGAGGTTAGAGATCAGTGAGGACAGTTAGAAGGCTATCATAGAATAAGGTAATATCCTTGACCTGGGTATTACACACTGCGTGGCTATTTTGGAAAACCATGTTGTACCCCACAAAGATACATAGCAATTAAATGTAGATAAGAAATTATCAAAGGGGGTCGGCAGGTGGCCTGGTGTTTGAGGTACTGGACTCCCACATGGCTGACTGCAGATCGAATCCCAGACCTGGCACCTTGCTTTCTCACTTTCTCTCTCTCTCTCTGGTCAAATTAAAATAATAATAATAAGTAAAATTGAAACAAATAATTCTTTTAAAAAATAAATGACAAAAGGAACAAAAGGCTATCACGGAAGTCAAGATGGGAGGTGACTAGGGCCTGGATGATGCAGTCGGGAGAAAGGATGGAGACAGAGAAATGTGCACGGGGGAGTGAACGCGAGCCTGGGGGCTGGGAGGAAAGGGTGAGGGGAAGAGTCACAGGACTCTTCAGGTGCTCTCATGATCAGAAAGGTGAAGTCAAGAGGAAGAACCGGTGTAAGGCAAGGTGCAAGTTCATTCATCAAACCATTACCACGGAGTTCTGGCTATGTACGCATTGCACTTAGGAAAATTCAACCAACGTGTGGGGTGACCAAAGCGAAGCGAAGCACACAAGTGGGGGCAGTGATAGGGAAATGTAATGCAGCCAGCGGGGCCTGTTCCAGCTCTTCCACTGGATGAATTCCACTGGATGGAAATATGCAAGGCCGGGGAGGCAACTTTGCTATTTCCTCTTTTATTTACAGAACCATGTGTATTTTATGTGTGGCGTAAGGGATTGAGAGTGATTGTGGTTTTTCATAATCTATGTCCTATGTGCTGATTTTAGAACTGAATTCCCTGGCAAGATTTAGTGTTTTAAAACAAACAAAAACACACCTTTTCTGGAGCTATTCGGGTCCCGGACCCGGCAGCTGGAAAATCATGCTGAGCATGTGTGCATGTAATAGCCTTCTAACGGCCCAAAGTCCCAGGAGGAGAATGCAGGAGAAGGAACTGCTGCGTGGCCATCCTCCCGGGGAGTGAGTTCTCATTTTCCTTCTCACCGTCTCTCTCTGGTGAGCACCTGTGTCCTGTTGCAAAAACCTTAAAACAGAAACGAAAAACTAAAAACAAACAGCAGGATCTTTTTCTTTTAATGGCTGCGTAATTCACTATGTAGGACAAATGTGTGCAACACACACACATACACACACACACACATTTTCTTTATCCATTAACCTGTTGATGAGCATTTAGGTTGCTCCTATAGCTTGGCTATTGTGAATAATGCCACAGTGACTATGGGAGTGTGGGTATTTTTATGAAGTAATTTTATCTCCTTTGGGTATATACTCAGAATAGGGCTTGCTAGGTCAAGGTTTTTTTTTTTTCTTTAAAGAATTATTATTATTTTAAAATTTAACTTTATTTATTTATTTTTTAATTTGACCGTAGAGGGAGAGAGTGAGAGAGAGAGAGAAAGTGAGAAAAGAAGCTGCTTATTCTGGGACTCGAACTGCGGTTGGCCGTGTACTGGGACTCGAACTGTGGTTGGCCGTGTGGGAGTCCAGTGCCCCTAACCACCATACCACCTGCCAACCCTGCTAGGTCAAGATTTAACTTTTTCAACTTCTTTTTTCAAAATAAATATTTATTTCTTTATCTATTTAGTTGTTGTCATGTTCAAACCACTGGGTCCCAGACTTAAACTGTGTCGGCTATGTGGGAACCCACCATGCCAGCTGCTGGCCCAGATTTAGTTTTTTCGAATGTGTGCCAGGCCCAAAGCTCGGCATAGGCAGATACTAAGAAGACCCCCCCACCACTCCCCCCGGGGAAGTGCCCCAGGGCTGCTCACAGTGTAGTCGGGTGCAAAGATACAGAGGCAGACGATTAGAGCTACCATCTGGGGGAGTGGTCAGAGAAGGGTGGGGCAGAGAGGAGGGAGATTGGTGGCTGAAGTGTCAAGCAGAGATGGCCCTGTGCCCTGGGCTGGAGAGGGATCTGAGAGTCACCATCAGGACAGGCGAGCCTGAGATCTCTGAGGGAGAGAATACTGAGGAAGGAAGGGCAGTAAAGGGCACTGGCAGGCAGGAAGAGTCGTAAGACAGAGGAACGGTCAGAGCAGTGGGCGGAAATCTAAGGTAAGGTGCAGGAGAACTGAGAACGGGCTTGTGCTTTTCACGATGAGGAAGAAAATGGTGACCTCTGACGGAATAGTTTCAGTAGAGCGGTGGGGACAGGAAAGGGAGTCCGAGAGTGACTGGAAAGCATCTGGTAACAAATGGAGGCCGTGGCCTCTCTCTACCACAGTTTGAGCTGTGGTAAAAGCAACTTAGATGTGTCCCTGAGTGCCCAGAGCAATTTCCCTGGAGGACGTTCGGGCTCTCTGGGAGCCATGGCCTCTGTCCCAGTGCTTCTTCCCACCAGGCCCGGCTGTCTCCACTGGAAGGCAGGCCTTCACAGCACACTGATCCAGGAGTGGGCTTCGCTCTAAGTCTTGTATTCACTGTTTTAAAGACATCGCCCTCTGGAGCACAACCCAGCTGAGCCACAGAGCTCAGCTGTGCCATTGGGTTTTGTACTCAACGTCTACATCATTTTCTTCCATAAGTAGAAGCCACATTCCCACATGGCTGCAAATGCTAACTGGCTAATAGCTTCCCTGGAGTTTGCTTCTTGCAATTACCTCATCAGAATTTAGACAAGGCAACATGAAACGATTTATTCCAGAATGCAGGGAGCTCTGGGTGTTTTTTGGTCAATGGTTCCTGTCTTAGTTCTATTGTTCTTTTAAAGAGATTTAAGTAAAGAAAAACTCTTTTGTGTGGACCCACATAGTTACCATTTCCGGTATTCTCTCCATTCCTTTGTGTGGAACCAGATTTCCATATGGTATCATTTTCCCTCGGCCGGAAAGACTAGCATTTCTTGTGGTGCATGTTGGTAGACGATGCATTCCTTTATCCTTTTGTAAATTTCAGAAAAATCTTTATTTTGCCTTCCTTTATGAAAGACACTTTGGCTGGGTAAAGAATTCTGATTGACATTTGGTTTGTTTGTTTCACTATTTTAAAGATACTGCCTCACAGTCTCTGGTACATAGTCGCAGATGAGAGGTCTGACAGTGCTAAGTCATGTAGTTTTTCCTCACTGCCATTAAGATTTGCTCTTTACATTGGTTTTAAGCAACTTGATCGTGATGTACTTTGGTGTAGGCCTTTTTCCTGTTTCTTTTGCTTAGGGTTCATTGAGCTTCTTGGATTTGTGGGTTGATAGTTTTCATCATATTTGGAAAAATCCCAACCATTATTTCTTCAAATAGATTTTCCATCTTCTACTTCCTTTACAGATTTTAATTATGTATTTATTAGGCTGCTTGAAATTGTCTCACAGCTCACTGACACTAATGCTATGTTCATTTTTTTTTTTAAAAGTCCTCTTTGTGTTTCATTTGGGTGGTTCCTATGCTGTCTTCAAGCTCACTAATGTTTTTCCCTGCAGTGTCTAACCTACTGTTATTATCATTCTGTGTATTTTTCCAACATTGTATTTTTCAATTCTAAATGTTCCTTTTTTAAAAAAGAATTATTTTATTCAACTTTATTTATTTATTTTAGTTTTTAATTTGATGAGAAAGAGAGTGTGCGCAAGAGAGAGAGCGCGGGCAAGTGAGAAAGCAAGCTGCCAGGTCTGGGACTTGAACAGTGCTCAGCCATGTGGGAGTCCAGCGCTCTTAACCACCGTGCCACCTGCTGGCCCCTAAATATTCCATTTTTTTAAAAAAATGTGTATCTTCATGTTTCTACTTACCAAACTCTTTTTTTTTTTTTTTCCTTTTTTAGGTTTTTGCCCATAGGGGATGTGCACTT
>NW_006159542.1:4483356-4516077 GCF_000334495.1 Tupaia belangeri chinensis
ATGTGCACTTACCGGAGAGAGAAAGAGAGAGATAGTGAGAGGGAAAGTGAGAAATCACCCCCAGGGGGCTGGCCATGCTGCAGTCCCTTCTCCTTCATTCTCCTTTAGGGACTTTGGGCACACACGCACAGGTACTGACATGATTTTTCAAGTCACCAGGTCCAGGATTTGAACTGTAGTCAGCCATGTGAGAGACCAGTGCCTTAGCCACCACACCACCTGCTGGCCTTGACAAACTCTGTTTTAAATTTATTTCTTTTTTCCATGAGAGAGAGAGAGACAGACAAAGACAGAGAGAAAAATAAGCACTCTAACAGGGTCCTTCCATGGTAGTCCACCCGAGTCTCAGCAGGCCGGGATCACACCTGTGCACATGTGCCTGGTACACTGGGACACTCAGGGAGATCCTGGGATGCAAACCCAATGCCTTTCCAGTGTGGGCCAGTTGCATTACCACTATGCCACCTGACCCTTAAACACACTCTTTTTTTTTTTTTTTGAGAGGTTTTTGCTATAAGGCTTGTGCGCTCGCCAGACAGACAGAGACAGAGAGATAGAAAGCGAGCAATCAACACCCAGGAAGGATGGCCACGCCACGATCTCTTCTCCTCCATTCTCCTCTCGGGACCTTGGGCACGCACGCACATGTGCTCGGCGTGAGTTTTAAGCCACCAGGTCTGGGACACGAACCACGGTCGACTACATGGGAGTCCAGTGACATAGCGATTACACTAACTGCTGGACCCCTTAAACACACTCTTTTTTTTTTTTTTTGAGAGGTTTTTGCTATAAGGCTTGTGCGCTCGCCAGACAGACAGAGACAGAGAGATAGAAAGCGAGCAATCAACACCCAGGAAGGATGGCCACGCCACGATCTCTTCTCCTCCATTCTCCTCTCGGGACCTTGGGCACGCACGCACATGTGCTCGGCGTGAGTTTTAAGCCACCAGGTCTGGGACACGAACCACGGTCGACTACATGGGAGTCCAGTGACATAGCGATTACACTAACTGCTGGACCCCTTAAACACACTCTTTTTTTTTTTTTTTGAGAGGTTTTTGCTATAAGGCTTGTGCGCTCGCCAGACAGACAGAGACAGAGAGATAGAAAGCGAGCAATCAACACCCAGGAAGGATGGCCACGCCACGATCTCTTCTCCTCCATTCTCCTCTCGGGACCTTGGGCACGCACGCACATGTGCTCGGCGTGAGTTTTAAGCCACCAGGTCTGGGACACGAACCACGGTCGACTACATGGGAGTCCAGTGACATAGCGATTACACTAACTGCTGGACCCCTTAAACACACTCTTAAAGTGCTTCTCGAATATAAAAGAATATAGCTGTGGGCTGACTTGTGGCACTTCTCAAGTGAAGCTGGTTGCATAGGTTAGATCGTGGGTTGAGTTCCCTGACCGACCTGCACATGCCCGTGGTCCTGGCTGCCTGCAAAGACGGAGAGGAGGGGCGCTGCAGTGTGAAATCCTGTTGAGGGTGCTTGTCTTCCTCCTTCTTTGTCTCTCATTCTTATATAAGAAAACAGTAAATTAAAAAAGAACATTTAAAAATAATTATTTTACTTTATTAATTTTAATTATGATTTTTCAACTTGCTATAGGGCATGCACACTCACAGAGAGAGAGAAAGGGAAAGTGAAAAAGCAAGCCATCAGGTCTGAGATTCAGACTGTGGTCAGTCATGTGGGAGTCCAGCAACTTCACCATGCCACACTGCTGGCCCCAAGAATATAGCTTTTTTTTTTTTTTTTTTAAGAATTATTTTATTTATTTATTTTAAAAATTTTGACCAGAGAGAGAGAGAAAGCAGCTGCTAGATCCAGGACTTTAACTATGGAGTCCAGAAAACCCTTAACCACCATGCCATCTGCCAGCCCCCACAAGAATATAGTTTTAATAACTACTTTAATGTCTTTCCTACTAAATCTATCATCTGAATCAATTCAGGCTCAGACTTTTCTTCTCATCGTGTATCATATTTTCCTGCTTTGTTGCAAGGAGCTTTTTATTGGATACCAGACATTATGAATTTTATCTTGTTGGGTGCTGGATGTTTTGTATTCCTGTAAATATTCTTGAGCTTATTCTGGGATGCAGGTAAGCTACTTAGAAACAGTTCGACCTTTTCGGGTATTACTTTTAAGCTTTTTTAGATGGGACCAGAGCAGCATTTAATCTAGGGCTAATTAGATTAGCCAGAGGCTAGACCCTTCTGAGTATTCTACCTTAATGCTTCTGGAATTAGAACATCTTTCCACACTGATTGAGCATAAGCACTATTCTCGGTCCTATGTAAGCTGCAAAGACTGTTCCCTCTAATCTTTCTGGGTGGGTCTTTCCCCAGCCCTGGTGTACTTTCCTTGTACCTATGAGCTCATCAACCCTTAGCTGAAGATTTGCAGGGCATTGTCTACAGATCTCACGAGCTCTCTGTGTTTATCTCTCTCCTCTCTTGTCCTATCAACTCTAGCTCCCTTAGCCTCTGGAACTCTTTAACTCAGGGATTTGGAGTTGGCCTGGGTTCCCTCTCCCTCGTAGAAAGTCTCTCCAGACGATAAGCTGTACTAATCGCAGGGTTTACCCTGCTCGTTTTCCGTTTCCCAGGCATCGCTGTCCTTCGCTGCGTTGTGACCGAGACCTTGAACATCATTGTCTCACACGTTTTGTCCAGCCTCCTACTTGTTTCAGGTGGTAGGGAAAATCCAGTCCCTGTTATTCCATCTTGGCTAGTAGCAAAAGTCTCTATTGTTCTTTAAGTTTGAAAAACTTTCTGAGGGTCTCTGGAGTGAAAGATGTGACCAAGTCAAATTGCTGGTTATCAGGCCGGGAAAAGGGGTGTTCCTTGAAGAGGCTGAAAGGGCTTCCAACCTAACCACAGAGATGCTGAGCTTTTCTCGGAGAGATAGAACGCTCTGTTTTTCTTTTCTGGCTTTTATCAGGTCTTTGGCTTTTTGTCTTTGGACTCGTTCGCTATTTCTTTGATGGTGAAGGTTTGGGGTTGTTCATTTTGAAGCAGCACCTCTGTGCTCACTTGAAATCTGGACATTTTTACTTGGCTTCCACTTAGCCATGATTTGCATATTTAGGTCACCAAAGTTTCCGAAGGCAAATTAAAGTTTCTCGGTGGCAGTGACAGCAAACCACATCTGCTCTTTTAGAGAACCACCAGACCAAAGATTTTGTATTTCACCTTGATGAGGAATTGCAGACACACTTTATTTTCTTCTGCTTTTAGTTTTTTTGCCGGAGGGAATGTGCATTAGCTGGAGAGAGACAGAGGGAAAGCGAGGAATCACCTTGGAGTGTGTGTGTGTGTGTGGGGGGGGGATAGTCATGACACAATTCTTTCTCCTCTTGAGATTTTGGGCACACATTCACACATGCCTGGAGTGAATTTCAGGTCACAGGTTTGGGGCGTGAACTGTAATCGACCATGTGGGAGTCCAGCGCCTTAACCACTATGCCACCTCCTGGCCCTGTAGACATACTTTTAAAAGACACATCTGTCAGGATGTGTAATAAATAAAAAAAAAATAATAAAAATAAAAGTAAATAAATAATTCTAGAAAATACTAATAAATAAAAATAAATAATGAAAAAAAGTAATAATTTTAAAAATTCCCTGGCTTTAAGCCCAGGTGTCTTCCTGTCAGAGGAAATGCAGTACTTTTTTTTTTTTTTTTTTTGAGAGGGTTTCGCTATAGGGCACGTGCGCTCGCCAGCCAGATAGAGAGAGACATAGAGACAGAAAGTGAGAAATCACCCCCGAGGGGGGATGGTCACGCTGCAATCCCTTCTCCTCCATTCTCCTCTCGGGATCTTGGGCACGTACGCACACGCGCCCAGCGTGAGTTCCAAGCCACTGGGTCCGGGATGCGAACTGCGGTCGACTACGTGGGAGTCCAGCGACAGAGCCATTACGCTAACTGCTGGTTCCCCTGCTTGACTTCTTGACAGCGTTTAATATCGCTGTCACCTCCTCCTCACCACATTCCCTGGCTCTCCTTCTCCCTTTCTGGCCTTTCGTCCTCTGCCTGTCTTTTCTCCTCATCCTGGGTCATATTGAGACAGGAAATGGCAGGCAGGCCACCTCCAGCATAGAAGAACAGCACCCAGGCTCGGCAGCTGGAGACCAGCGACGGAGGGAGGTCACTCCATGGATCGGGAAAGCTGAATTTGACTTCCTCATGGCCTGTAACTGTCGCAGCCTGCCCCCTGCCATATCCATCACCCATGCCTGCGTGCTTATCGTGCTGACTCCTCCCTGCCCCCGTTAGAAACCAATATAACCTCCTACCCCATCCCAAGTCAGGGCCCAGAGCTTGAAGTCTGAACTCCTCTGGGTCTGACGGCATAATAAACCTGAGTTCTACTCTCCAAGGACTGTTCGGTTTTCTTGGCAGTCTGTTTCTGCAACAATATTTGCCTGCTCCGTTACATGCCTAGTGACTTTTCACTGGATACCAGACATTGCAAATTTTGCTTTATTGGGGCTAGATTTTTTTTTTTTGAAGTCCTATATTCTTGAGCTTATTCTAGAATGCAGTTTAAATTGCTTCACTTGTATGACACTTTAACAGCCCCATGAGAGAACCTATCAACTCTCTCAGTTCAGCCTTTCCTCTCATATTCTCCATATCCCCCCCTTTTTAAAAATTTGCTATAGGGCGTGTGTACCCACTGGAGAGAGACAGAGAGAGAGAGAGAACGAGAGAGCATGAAAGTGAGAAGTCACTCTCCACAGGGGGGATGACTCGCTACTTAGCCCCTCTCCTCCGTTCTCCTCTTGGGATGTGGGGGACACATGTATAGCACCTGGCTTATTTTTTAAGCTGCTGGGTCTGGGACTTGAACCGTGCAGTTGGCCATTTGGGATCTGGCATCTTATCCACCACACCATGGGCTGGCTCTCTGTCTCTCTCTCTCTTTGTTTTTATTATTTAATTTATTTTTACTTATTTATTTATTTTTAATTTGCCGTAGGGCACATGTGCTCAACAGAGGGACAGAGAGAGAAAGAGAGAGGGAAAGTGAGAAATCAAGCCACCAGGTCCGAGACTTAAACTCACATCAGCCATGTGGGAGTCCAGCACTTTAACCACTACACCACCTGCTGGCCCCCACTCTGTCTCTTAAGAGGTACTTTTAAACATTTCATTCCTCCAGCTGGGATTCCTTGTGCTCAGTCACCAAAGCCTGCCAATTTTGCCTCACTCCATCCTGGTGCTATTATAATATTGTAGTTTGGTCACTATCATGTTTTACCTGGGCAACTGGAAAAGACTTCTGCTAACTGAAGTCTTTTTGCTTCTAGCCGTCATGCTGTGTCCCCTCCTACCCATATATATAGGTATTTTTTTTTTCACATTCTTGGTAGAATGGTCTTTCTGGAATGTGAATTAAAGCCTATTGGGATCTTGCTTAAGATCTTCTGATAACTGTTCTGTGCTCTTAGGGTAAAGCCAGATTCCATATAGCAGGCCTGGTGTAATCGGGCCCTTGTTTATCTTCTTTTTTAAAAAAATGATTATTTTATTTAACTTTATTTATTTATTTAAATTTTACCAAATAGGAACTGAGAGAGTGAGTGAGAGAGAGAGTGAGAGAGAGAAAGCAAGAACTGAGAGAGTCAGTGAGAGAGAGAGTGAGAGAGAGAAAGCAAGCCACTGGCTGCAGGGTCTGGGACTCGAACCACGGTTGGCCATGAGGGAGTCCAGTGCTCTTAACCACCATGCTTCCTGCTGGCCCCCCATTTACCTTCTTGCATATGACTCCCTCTCTCTTAATTTCCTGCCACATCCAATGGTTCTCTTGCCCTTTCTGGCCTTCCTGTGTTTCTGTGTTTTGTTCTTTTTTTTTTTTGAAAGTTTTTTGCTATAAGGCATGCACGCTCACTGGAGAGACAGAGATAGAGAGACAGAAAGGAAAAATGACCCTCCAGAGGGGATGGCCATGCTGCAATCCTTTCTCCTCCACTTTTTTTCTTGGTATTTTGGGCATGCACACATGCACCTGGGATAAGTTTTTTTTTTTTTAAGATATTTTTGCTATAGGGTGTGTGCGCTCGCCAGAGGGACAGACAGAAAGCAAGAAATCACCCTCCCTCCCCAGGGGGATGGCCATGCCACAATTCCTTCACTATTCTCCTCTTGGGATTTTGGGTATGTATGCACATGTGTCTGGTGGGAGTTTTAAGCCTCTGTGTCTAGAACTTGAACTAAGGTCTACTACATAGGAGTCCAGTAACGTAACCATTATGCCATTTGCTAGTCCCCTGTGTTTTGTTATTTCTGCACATCATCTTTCCTTCATTTCCTTTACTCGGCTAACTCACCTTCCAGGTCACTGTCTTTGGGCGGTCTTCTTGACCTCCTAGATCATCTGGGTCTGCCTAGCCCTACAGATAAGTGAGACATGAGTCTGTGCTTCCACAGGTTACTGCGTTTCCTCTGTTGTAACACTCATCCAAACTTCCACTCGACTGTAAACTCCATCTTGTTCACTTTCACATCCCAGTGCCCTATACAAGAGTCACTTAATAGGCACTTAACAAACAGTCACTGAACCGAACTTGACTGTGTCATTGGCCGTGGAGGTTTCAGTCCTCGTGACTCTGAGCAGGAGGACTGGGATGAAAGATGGCACCCTATACTGGTTCTCTTGCTGGGGCCTGAATTCTTGTTTCTCCACTGTTTATTTATCAGCTTAGCAACCTGATTCAGGGAACAACTGTGCACCTTAGTTGCTTCATATGGAAGTACCATGAGTTTTCAGAAAGCAAATAAAAGGATTAGATAATATTTTTTTAAATTTTTCATTTCTTTTGTTATTAGTACTGGTTGAACATCTTTAATACGAAAATCCAAAGTCGAAAATACTCCAAAATCTGAAATGTTTGGAGCACTGACATGATGCTGGAAATAGAAAATTCCACACCTGACCTCTCGTGGTGAGTTGCAGTGAAAAATGCTGTAATACATGGCCGGCCATGGTGGTGTGGCTGTGACCCGACACCCTGTGATGCTGCAGCCACGTGGGAGGGTTGAGTGTGTGATCTGAGGTCTCCCTACGCAAGCTGGGTGAGCATATGCTCACTATCTCAGTTGGCTGACGGTGGAGGTGGACTGTGATGTGAAGACATCGTTAGGAATGCCTCATAAGAAATAAAAAAACTGCGGCCAGCAGGTGGCATGGTGTTCAAGGCACTGGGCTCCCATTAAGTCAACCACGGTTCAAGTTCCAGACCTGGCAGCTTGCTTTCTCACTTTTTCTCTCTTTCTCTGTCTCTCTCTGGTGAGCACATATGCCCATAGCAAACTAAAAAATAATAATAATAATTAAAATTAAATAATTTAAAGAAGATAAACCTTAAAAAAGCTGCAATACAAAAATATTGTATACAATTATATTCAGGCTATGTGTATAAGGTGTATACAAAACACAAATGCGTTTCCTATTTACCTATATGCAAATATTCCCAAATCCCAAAAGAAATCTGAAGTCCAAAATACTTCTGGTCCCACGCATTTCAGATAAAGATATTCAACCTGTATTTTATACACTAGTCAATTATATTTCCTCTCTTGTACAGTAATCATGCATGTCCTTTGGTGTATTTTTCTTTTATTATAAGACTTCTTTATACATATTTGCTGTTTCTTATATAAATATTTTAATTTATATAATTTATATAGACTTATTAATTAAAAGTTTTTTCATAAACATAAAAAGTTTGTATTTTTTTCTAATAATTCACAAATGTAAAATTTGTTTTTAGCTCACTTGCAGTACAAAAACAGGTAGCTGGCCCAGACACTGTGGCATGGTGGTTGTGAAAGTGCCCAGTAGCACTGGAAGGCATATGCCAACCACGTATTCCTACCCCCAGCTGGCTTGAAAATATGCCAGGCAATGCTTGTGCCCTATAGGAAAAACAAAACAAAACAAAACTACATTAAAAAATTGGGAAAAATTACATTACATTACTTTTTTTTAGGTCGTAGAGCAGGTGTGCTTGCTAGAGACAGAGTCATAGAGAGGGAAAGTGAGAACTCAACCTCACCCCCTAGGAGGATGGCCATGGTGCAGTCCCTTCTCTTCTAGCAATAGCAGCCTCTTCTCCCCCATTCTTCTCTTGGAATTTTGGGCATGCATGCACATGTTTTCAGACCTCTAGGTCTGGGACTCAAACTGCAGAGCTGGCAACGTGGGATCCGGTGCTTTAACTGCCGTGTTGCCTGCTGGCCCACATTACGTTATGTCTTTCTTTCTTTTTTTTAAAGAGATTTTTTGCTGTAGGGCATGTGTGCTCACCAGAGGGACAGTGAGAGACATAGAGACAGAAAGTGAAAAATCACCCTCCCCCCACCCGGGGGAAGATTTCCATGCTGTAAACCCCCCTCCTCCATTCTCCTCTTGGGATTTTGGGCACGCATGCACAGGTGCCTGGCGTGAGTTTTAAGCCACCAGGTCCGGGACTCAAAACATGATCGACTACGTGGGAGTCCAGTGACATAACCGTCTATTGGTCCCTATTCGTAGTTTTCTCTGTACGTTTTGCCAGAAGTTAATTTTTTTAAAGTTCATTTATGTATTTATTTCTTCCATGAGTAAGGAGGGGAGAGAGAGAGAGAGAGAGAGAGCGAGACCCCAGGAGGTCACCGTGCTCTATCCCCAGCTTCAGCCAGCCCAGGATCACAGGCATACACGCATGTCCCTGGCATGCTCAGGGTGGTCCCAGCATGTGAACCCAGGACCTTTCCCAGGTGGGAAAATCATGTTATCTCTGTGCCACTCCCTGGTCCTAAATTTTCTAACTTTTTGAAATGAATTTTTAATTTGAAAAAGGTTTTAAATTATCGTTGTTGTCTAAATAACATAAACATTTCCCTCGCACTTTCTATTCTATTCCACTGATCTCTTTATCTTTTGTTTCCTGGTATTACATTATTATAACACTGTTTAACATCTAGTAAGTCAAGACCCCTTTTACTAATTTTTTCAGTTTGTTATAAGGTGCTTGTGTTCGCCAGAGAGAGAGAGGGGGAGTGAGAACTCAGCCACTGAGGAGGGGGATGGCCACGCTGCAATCTCTTCTCCATCCTCCTCTCAGATTTTGGGCACGCACGCACACATGCCCAGTGTGTTTTTCAAGCCTTCAGGTCTGGGACTGGAGCCATGCAGTTGGCCATGTTGGATCCAGCCATCTTCACCTCCACGCCACCTGCTGGCCCCTTCTATTATTAATGCTCAGCCTTTTCTTGGTTATGATGCTAGATGATATCTCAAAGTTGCTCAGATTCTTTGATTGATAATGCACCCGAATATAAATAAACCCTTTTGGCCCCTTTCTTTCAAACCTAAGTATTTCTTATTCTACCAGATACAAGGTCAGTCATTTTAAAATGCTTATAATAGAGGGCTGAATGGTGACACCCCGTGAGGCCGACCCACATGGGAAGACTCCTGGTTTGCATCTGAGGCCTCACCGAGTATGCCAGGCATGCGTGTGCTCATGATCCAGGGTTTGCTGGAACTGAAGTGGGGTCAGTTGCAGTGTCAGGAACCTACTGGGGGTGCTCTCTCTCTCTCTTTCTCTCTCACTCCTTCATGGAGGAAATAAAAAACTTGGGGCCAGGAGGCGTGGTGGCTGAGGTTCTGGATTCCCACATGGCTGACTATGGTTCATGTTCCAGACCCGGAGGCTTGAAAATCACAACAAATAAATAGATAAATAAATTTCTATTTAAATAGATAAATAAACTTAAAAAAGTGTTAAGAAATGCCTGTAGTCAATCTCTGTATGTTAAAATGGTTTATGTATATGGTATATTTAAATGTGTTTTCTGCGCACACATGTATGCCGTGTGTGTGTGTGTGTGTGTGTGTGTGTGCGCGCGTGCAGTATGTGTGTATAGGATGTATGTATAGTGTTTGGGCTGTTTACAGATACAGTACATGTGAAGGGTGTATGCAGTGTGTTTGTGTGGGCATGTGTAAGTACACAATGTGTTAATGTATGTATATGCATGTATGCAGAGTGTGTGCCGTGTGTATGTCTATGTTGTGTGTGTGGCGTGTTTATGTACGAGTGGAGGGTGTGTGTGGGGGTGGGTGTGAGGTGGAAAAGAGATGCCAAGGCCCTAGGGGGCGCTAGAGAGCTCAGGGTATGTCCCAAAGCCAGGCTGAGTCCTCCACACCCCCTGCCTTCTTGGGAAAAGCAGGGCCATGACTGTGATCCTTTGTGGATGTCACCTGAGGACAGCCTTGAGGGTGAATAGGACCGGACTCTCCTGCAGCGTCTCTGCCCAGCCTCTCACCTCTTCCCTGCATTTCCTGAGAAAAGGGTGACTGCTCCTTTAAGAAAAGGAAGCTT
This sequence comes from Tupaia belangeri chinensis, assembly GCF_000334495.1. Classification (NCBI taxonomy): domain Eukaryota; kingdom Metazoa; phylum Chordata; class Mammalia; order Scandentia; family Tupaiidae; genus Tupaia; species Tupaia belangeri. Next base: position 4,493,747 of record NW_006159542.1, read on the forward strand.
CTAGTACTCTACAATGTAAAGGAGCCTTTGGTGGAAGCAGTGCCACCAGAGGGGTCAGCTCTGAACCAGGCTGGACTTGGAATCTCCTGACTGTGGAGGGTAGCTGCTGAGTGGGGCAGGAGTCAGGAGGGGACCTGTAAAGCAGTGGGACCTTTGTCCTCGGTAATGGGTGAGGTGGCCAGTGTCAGCCTCCGTCTTTTCTTCTCCAGTCCACGTCCAGACAGGGCAGCTCTGCCCAGTTCTTCCCGGTCCCACCCTCCTGAGTGTTGCACCTGCAGGTTGCTCCTTGCCTCCCGAGTCAAAGATGGTTTCTCCCATACAGAGCTCTACAGTGTCCCTGGTACAATGGGGTGACTGTCACCTTGGGCACATTGCCCTCCCTTTCCCTGGGAAGCCTCCTTTGCCCTGACTCCTGAGCAGCTCCTACTGGGAGTGATTACCCTCACAGGATACACTTTCAGGTCATGCCTGACTCACGGTCCCACCTCGCTCCTGCAGGTTCGCAGCACCACCGGGCTCAGAGTCCTGTCTGCATCTTGTGGCATGAGCCAGAGGTTGCCCATTTTCCTGGCAGGATGGAGGGGCTGAACCGGGATACTTTACTGCCCAGAAGGGATGCCTGGACTCAGACTTCCCCAGCCAGGAGGAGGATCAGGCACGCCCAAGTTCAAGGTGCAGGTAAGTCCAGGTGCCACTGCATTGGAGCCAGGAAACGGGGCTCGCCCTTCCTAAGGACAGTGCTCATGCTGTGGGGGTGGGGAAGAGCAGGCCAGGGCTTCACACAGTGCCCGGGTTCTAACAACCCTCTGGCCTTTCCATGACCCACACGTACTTGACCACTGCTTTGCTGATTTCAGGGCTCCTTCTCCAGTTTCTGTTCTCTGTCGGTGGCCAGCTGGCACTGGGGCATCTGGTTTCTTTACCTACCTCTGGAAGACAGGTCTGCTACCTCTGCCTGCTGTTCGCCACAGGGCAGGTGTGGAGGGCAAGGAAGAATAGGGTGGCCTTCAGGGCAGACGGGCCTGGGTTCGCATTTCAGCTCTGTCCGTTCTAACTCTATAAACCTTGGACAAGTCACCTCTTGGCCTAAGGTTTCGATTTCTTCCTGGTCACTTGGGGCTAATACTTTTGAGGCTTGCTGTGGAGATTAAGTGGGATTATGTGTAAATTGCCCAGCTCAGGCCCCGGCATCTGGTACTCTCTCTCTCTGTATGTATATGTAAGCTTCTCCCTTGCATCTCCCAGTCTTATCTTGTGTTGATCACTGAGCCATAAATATCCACTTGACAACCTAGTCAGGGGGCCAGGGACAAATACTCACACTTCCCATGTTTAGATTTACATAGACCAAGCGGCTGTCAGCTCCCACGGTGGCAACAGGCAGAGATTTGCAGAGCAGATGTCTTGGTGTGAAACTCGCCCCTGAATGTTTGCAGACAAAGTAGCACAGGGGCTGACCTTCCTTCCAGCTCTGCCTTGTGCACCAGGCTGGGGAGATTGAAAGTGCCTGTCTGCCTGCCCATCTCCTGTGTGACTGTCCCTCAGCTGCTGGGGTCTGCTGTCCTCCTATCTAATGGCACCAGACTGTGAGTGGGGGGCAGTGAGGATGGCTGGAGCAAGCTGCTCCTATCTGGACCTGCGTGGGGTGGCTCTCCACCAAGAGAAGGCTGGAAAGGGTGCTCCAGGCGCAGGAGTTGGCAAGGGGCTGGCTCAGCCTCATGGAGGGCAGTGTCCCTCGGAGCAGAGTGCATTTTTCCAGGCCCACTGTACTGGGTTGGCAGGGTGCTCCTTTAACCTAGCTTGGGTCTGATGATTACAGAGCTGAGCTTCAAAGCAGGCTACAACCCGGATAATTGTTGCCCTGGGGGAGCTGGGCGAGCAAGCCAAGCCCGTCCAAGTGGGCCCGCTGGGCCCCGGGAGGCCGGGGTGGCGGGGCGGGGGCGATGGTTCTGCGGTGCTGCGGTCGGGAGCCTCCCGGTGGCCGCCCCATCTGCCAGCTCCTCCGGGAAGGAGCCACTCTGGAGCCGCCAAGACTGTTCGGACGACTCCTCCCCTCTGGCGCGTCTGCTCCGGCAGGTGGAAATCTCTGCATTCAAACCAGCGCGGGCCAATCAGGGCCCGGCGCGCTCCGGCGGTTCCAACGCGCCTCGGTGCAACCCTGCCTCCTGCTGCCGCCTCGGAGCCGCTGGGCTGGGGGCGGTGACCCTGCTGCCTCGGTTACTGGGAAGCAACACTGCCGCCTCGGGTTACAGGTGCCTGCCGGTGCAGCGGCGGGACGCCATGGAGCACTCCCTTCACCGCGTCTCCCTGGGGAGCTGGCGCGCCCGCCGGGACTTGTCCTTCTACCTCACTACCTTTGGTAAGTCTCCGTTGGGGCTGGCTGCCAGACACTGCTGGACCCTGCTCTCAACTGGCAGAAAGGCAGCCCCCTGTGACGGGATGGGAGCATCGCTCTGTGAAGGACACCTTCGCTGGCCCCTTCGTCTTGTGGTTGCCCAGGAGTGCCCAGGGCCTAGCTCGGACAGAGTAAGCTGCTGGACACCACCTGCTGCCACTGGTGCCAGCTGCGGTTGGTTCTACCTCGCTTGGCTGGAATAATCACAGCCCAGTTAATCTTTCAGAGACTTGGTTTGTCACCACTGAGTTTCCCCAAAACAGGCAACTTAGGTTAAATCAAGGTCTTATTACTGTGTCTGAGATCTCATTCACCCACTTCCTTTTGGCTCAGGGACCAGACAGGTGCCCGGGGCAAGCCCAGGTGCCCTTACCTCCTGTGGGCTCTCCTTGCAGGCTGTCATCTGACTCCTCCATCAGGGATCAGATCCTCAGTGAAGATGGAGAATTCTCTTCACTAAGACAGACCAATCTCTCAGGAAGGTCCCAGGGCTGCCCTCAGGCCTGAGGTGGAAAGAAATGAACAGTAAGCCCCAGTCCCAACCCCCTAGATAGCAGGCTGGGTTACCCCAAACAACAGCAGGGCAGCAGCTGCTCCAAGGACCTAGGCACACCCTTCCCAGTAGCCATAATAAAGATAACGACCTTTCCCCAGGGCTCAACCCTTTGAATCAGCTTCACTTCCTCACTGGTCCTGCAACTCCCTGTAGGGGGTAGGTATTTTACCTCTGCAAAGACTTGAGAGCAGGGAGAGGAAGATCTCCCAGGAGCTTGTGGCAGAGTTTGTACCTGAGCTCAAACCTTCTGGAGATGTCCCATCCGGCACATTTTTGTTTGAATTTGCATACAGTTTCCTTAAGGCCCTGTAACTGGACTTTACCCTGATTTCAAAGCCAGAGCTTGCAAGGAGAAAGGCCCTTGCTGGGATTCTTGGCTCCTCTTGCCTTCCGACTTACTCCTGTCCAATACACTTGGCTCTTCGCTATCTGCTTTTTTCTCTACAGGCGGATAGGGTAATAGAAAACCAGTGGCTTGGCCCCAAGAAAGGGCCTGTGGTCTGGCCATTTCTGGAATTTGCTAGCCTCGTTGACGGGAGGACAGTGCAGAGAATGATTAATTAGCTAGTTTGTTGAGCGTTTGCCATGTGCCATGTCTCATGCCAGGTGTTGTGTACCGCATCATCTCCCTGGTGCTTCCAACCCTACGAGGCAGTTCCTGTCAATCCCATTGGGCCGTGAGAGAAGGAGAGTTTCCGGATGTTTGAGGTCGGCAGGGCTGAGACTGGTCAAGAGTGTCAGGTAGCGGTAAGGCTCTGTAACTCTGATGTCATCTTGATTAAAAAAATAAAAAATACGTTTCATTGCTTTTTCCCTCATGATCATGGTAAGCTGTGTTCGTTGTTAAAAACTTAGTGAAAAGAAAGTGAAAAATCACTTGAAATCTGACTCCTCAGGGAGGCCACTGTTGACATTCCTGTTTATATTCTTTCAGACTTAATTCCCTGTCTCTCTGTATGTGGTCTAGTTCTAACAAAACTGAGATCAAATTGTATGTTTTGAAACCGGTTTCTTCCCCGTGTTGGTATGATATAAATATCTCCTTGCATCAGTCCATAGTCTTCTGTTGAATTAATCTCCCTGCCAGATCTGGAAAGTCAGGGAGGGTCCAAGCCCAGAAGTCAGGGAAGGTCCAAGCCCAGCCATGGTGTCAGGGCTGGGGCCAATGGGTATCAGAGAAGGTTGTTACTTGAACGAGTGAATGAAAGTGCAGGAGGCTGGAGGAGCCTGGGTGGGGTGGGGAGCTTCTGCTTTTGTTTATGCTGGCTCCTCTCAAATTTTCCCAGGACACTGATCAGAATGTTTGATGAGTCCTCTGCTGTTGCCTGCATTAGCTCTATTTCTTTGGGTGCTATTTGTCATGGTGCCCCTCTCTCAGGCTGTTGATTTTCTTCATACGCCAAGTAATCTTTGCTCCTGTGTTCCTGAAGATTTTATCAGTGGTTAGCAAACCTGGCCAAATATAAGCATCTAGGGAGCCTATTAAAGCACACAGATTCCTAGGATCTTCTCCCACAGATTCAGGTTTTATAGGTCTGGGAAGAGCCTGAACATCTATAATTTGACAAAGCCACAGAAATTATTTGGCCTACCAGCCAGGTTTGGAAGCTATGGATAGTCATTTTCAGTAGCCAGTGTGGACATCCTTCACTGTGAAGAGCTTTGCTAAGGATTCCTCTGGTCACTGGCCTTTCCCCAGCAAGGCAGGTAGCTCCTGGTCTTTAGCCTTGGCAGGACTAGATGAAAGTACTGCCTAGCTCGTAGTTTTATTACCAATCTTTAACTTTTTTCTGAAGATGAGATCTCTCTCTCTTTTTTTTTTTTTTTAGAGATTTTTACTGTAGGGTGCTGTGCTTTCTGGAGGGACAAAAAGACAGAAAGTGAGAAATCAGCCTCCAGGGGTTATGGCCACATTGCAATCCTTTCTCCTCCATTATCCTCTTGGGATTTTGGGCACACACATACGTGTCTGCTATGAGCTTTAAGCCACTGGGTCCAGGATTCTAACTGTAGTCTACTACGTGGGAGTCCAGCGACATAACCATTATGCCATCTGCTGGTCCCAAAGATGGGATCTTTTGCTGTTGCAAAGCCAGTTTACAAAACTGGAACTGAATGTCAAGGCACAAACTGTATTCAGTGGCCAAGGAGTTGGGGAGCAGGGGGGCTGAACTCACAAATCAAATTTTTGCTGGCCTTGAGCTGAGAAGTTTAAACTATATCAAATAGGGTAATGAGGGGATGAGATAGGGCTGGTTATAGAGGGGAGAAATGTTCAGAGCTTTTCCTGGAGAAGGTGGGGACTTCCGGGGATTCAAGAACTCTCCTCCTTTTCCTCCTTCTAAGGATATTTCTAGTAGTTTCCCTGGTGATTATACGCTGTCGTAGTGCTGGAAGGTGTGTCATTTAGCCCCTAAATGATGTTATAATGAAGTGTGGGGTCTTCCAGTGGTCAGTATGGTGGCCATGTTGGATGCCACGGTCCAGGCTGGTTCTTGGAAAGCGTTATCTTGTTTCTTAGGCATGCTCCCTGTTACTAACAAACACCATTTAGGGAAGGACTGGGGCATGGTCTGAGCACCGATTGTATGGTGGGTGACAGTTTACTGAGCACAATCATTTAAAGAGACAAAATGATTTTGATCAGAGTTTCCTTTAGGAGGAGGACTGTATGAGATATATATTGCTTGTGTGTGAGTGTGTGTGTGTGTGTGTGTGCCCGTGTGCATATGCCCAAGCAACAACCTTTCAAGAAAGGGGCATGTTTGAGTAACATTGATTGAGTTTCCATGTAAACTGTAGGCATCATATTTTATATAGAAAGTAAAAACTGAAGTTGACAAAAAAAATGAAGTTGAAGTTTTTAGGACACCTTTTTCCCCCCAAATTATTATTATTATTATTAATTATTATTTTTCCAGAGGATATGTGTGATTGCTGGAGAGAGAGAGAGAGAGAGAGCGAGCAAGCGAGAGAGAGGCACTAAAGCACCCCAAACAAGGTCTGGGCATGCTGCCATCCCCTACCCTGAGATCTGGCTCAGCAGGATCTTGGGCATGTGTGTGTGCCTGGCATGTCTCAGGTCGATCTGGCTGAGATCTGAACTGTGGTCTGCCTTGTGGCTTCCAGCACTGCAATTCAGCACACTACCGACTGCACCTTGGAGGTGGACCTAGAATGTTTTTTTGGAAGGGATACCAACAGATAAGCTTGCTTGGTGAACCAAATTATCAACTTCCCTGGGGTCCCCAAACCAAATTATTAACCTACTTCTAGTCTCTGGTAGGATGGATGTGGCGAGTGGTCAAGGAAGAGAGCAGGTCGCCTTTCCACTGGGGTGTTTGGGCCAGTAGATGACAGGCAGGCTGGACATGTTCTAAGGGCTGTAGGTGGCTGTGGACATCGAGTGACACAACCTACTTGTCTTTAGAAACGTCAGCCCTGATGAACCCATAAGATGAAAGCTGTCGGGAGCAGCTCTAAGTGTAGGTTCTAGAGTGCCTATAGGCTTTGATTTGCCCGAGAGAAGCTGGGAAGATGTGGTTGAAGGCATAGTAGACTAAGGAATGCCATCGACTGGCTGGGCATTTTCTTTCTTACTCCACATTTGTCGTGGCAGTGCAGTCTTAATTGAGGCCCCAGTCCACTCTGTTCCCTGCCTCTCATTAGAGCCACAGAGATAAATACTCCCATTTCCTTCCTTCCTTCCTTCCTTCCTTCCTTCCTTCCTTCCTTCCTTCCTTTCTTTCTTTCTTTCTTTCTTTCTTTCTTTCTTTCTTTCTTTCTTTGAGAGATTTTTGCTATAGGGCACATGTGCTTGCCAGAGAGACAGAAAAACAAGAATTTGCCCCCCAGGGGGGATGGCCATGCTACAATTCCTTCTCATCCCTTCTCTTCTTGGGATTTTGGGCATGCACACATATGCACCTGACATGAGTTTTAAGTTGCCGGGTTTGGGACTTGAACCACAATCTACTATGTGAGAGTCCAGCAAGGTAAACATTACGCCATCTGTTGGTCCCAATACTCCATTTTCTGTAGTGCAAATGAAGCTGGGAACCGATGCCAGCCACCTGCTCCATGTGTTGGGCAGTGTGAGGTCAGACCTGAACTGGAGGCCCTGACAAGTCCCTGCCAGCTGGCCCCGGTTTGCCCTCATTTCCAGCCCTGCTGCCCTGAGCCTGGGAAATTTCCGTGCATGCAACTATTTCTCAGGAGTGCATCATCTGCTGGCTAGTCCTCTGCATTTATTGGCTTTTCTGTTATTTGAAGTTCATCTGCTTGGGAGCTTTTAGAAATTCCTCCAAGTTTCTGGCTTCTCGATAGCCCTTTGTCTTCTTTCTAATTGTGCTGTGTACGTGTGTCTGTGTTTAAAAACCTTTATAACTAGGAGATATTATTACACACATACAGGAGAAAGTTCCCCCAAATGACGTGCAGTTCAGTGATTCACCACCAAGCAAACAACTTCATAATGTTCACTGGAGTTAAAAATTGAATACTACCAGTATCCAGAAGATTCGAGTTTGATGTGTGGTTTATTTTTTCCTCTATCATCCAGTTCAAATTATTTTCTAATTTTCATCATCATTTTTTCTTTAACTCATGGGTTATTTAAAAGTTTTTTTTTTTTTTTTTTTTTTAATTTGCCATACAATGATAGTGCTCGCAGGTGAGAGATAATGGGTTAGGGGGACGTGAGGAATCAGCCCTCAGCGGAGATTGTGTAGGTGCAATCCCTTCTCCTTTCTTCTCTTGGGATCTTGCGCACTCATGCACTCATGCACTCATGTCTGGCATATTTTTCAAGCCACCGGGTCTGGGACTCAAACTGCACAGTTGGCCATGTGGGACCTCTGTGCCACCTCCTGTCCCCAAAAGTGTATTTCTTAATTTTTTTTGGGGGGGGAGAGGTTTTTGCTATAGGGCGCATGTGCTCGCCAGACAGACAGAGAGAGACAGAGAGACAGAAAGCGAGAAATCACCCCCCAGGGGGGATGGCCACGCTGCAATCCCTTCTTCTCCATTCTCCTCTTGGGATCTTGGGCATGCACACACATGTGCCCGGTGTGAGTTTAAGCCACTGGGTCCGGGATTTGAACCGCGGTCGACTACATGGGAGTCCAGCGACATAGCCATTATGCTAACTGCTGGTCCCTATTTCTTAATTTCTAAATGTTAGGGATTTGGAATAGTATCTAACATTTTGGTCAGAGAACATCCTTTGATTTTATTTATTTTGTTAGGTTTTTGCCATAGGGCACATTCACTTACTGGTGACTGTAAGAGAGAGACACAAAGAGGGAAAGTTAGAAATCACCCTCCTGGACGGCCACACCACAACCCCTTTTGGGAACACACACATGTGCCTGGCGTGATATTTCAGCCACTGGGTCCGGGCCTCTAACTGCAGTCTGCCATGTGGGAGTCCAGCGCCTTAACCACCTTGCCATTTGCTGTCCCTCCACCCACATCCTTTTTAATCCTTTGAAATTATTGAGATTTGCTTGATGGTCCAGCAGATAGTTTTGTAAATGTTCAGTGTGTGCTCAAAAACACTTCTGTAGCAGTTGAATGCAGTGTCATTTAGGTAAAGTTTGGTAATTATGTTGGTTAAATACTCTGTATTCTTGTTGGTCTTTTTCTCTTTGTTCTATCAGTTCCTAAGATAGGTGAATTAAAATTCCTATCCTAGTTGTAAACTTGTCTGTTTGTCATTGCAGTTCTGTTTTTCCTTGACATATTTTGAAGCTATATAAAGAACCTAGGAATTTAGAATTATTATCTGTGTGTTCAATTGAAACTTTTATTATAAGGTCTTCTTTTATTGTTATGAAATCCTCTCTTTATTTCCCGTAGAGATAAACTCTGCACTGTCTAATACATAGCACACGCTGGCTTCTTTGGTTGAGACTAGCCTGGCATATCTCTTTCAAAGATTTGCCTTTCTGACTTTCTATATCTTCACACTTCAGGTTTGCTGTGTCCATTACAAAGGGCAGGTACAGGGACCAGCAGTTGGTGTAATGGCTATGTCGCTGAACTCCCATGTAGTCGACCATGGTTCAAGTCCTGGACCCAGTGACTTAAACTCACACTGGGCGTGTGTGCGTGCATGCATGCCCAAGATCCTGAGAGGAGAATGGAGGAGAAGGGATCAAGGCATGGCCATCCGCCCGGTGGGTGATTTCTCGCTTTCTGTCTGTCTGTCTTTCTGGTGAGCGCACGTGCCCTATAGCAAAAACTTCTCAAAAAACAAAACAAACAAAACAAAACAAAAAAACCAAAGGGCAGGTACAGAGTTGTTTTTCTTCTCAATACAGACCTAAAATATCTTTTTTCAAAAATATTTTTATTTATGTATTTATTTTTATTTTTATTTTTATTTAGGTGCTTGGGGTCACTAGCATTCTAGTGATAAATTTTTTTTTAGATTTTTGACATACAGCATTTGTGCTCACTGGAGAGAAACAGAGACAGAGAGAGAGAAAGTGAGAAATTACCCCCTAGGTGCATGGCCCCACCACAGTGCCTTCTCCATTCTCCTCTTGGGATCCTGGACACATGTGCTGGGTATGTTTTTCAAGCCACAGGATCTGGGACTAGAAAACCACTTTAACCGCCACGCCACCTACTGGCCCTGGGATAATCTTAGTTCAGTGTTAGGGACTAAGATTATTTGAAATCAAGCCACAGTCCCTGGAGGAACTGTGACTGATTAGTCACCTTCTTCCAAAAGGACAACCCGTCGAGTCCCAGTGCAAAAAGCAAGGGTTCAGAACAAGCCATGTTTTAGCAGGCCTCGACCTCTGACTCCTGCTCCTCCAGCCCTGAGAGGCAGGCAGAAACTCTGCTCAGCCTCTGCCTTTCAGTCAGGGCTCTGGAATTTGGAAACACCCAGGGAGAAAATGAGCTGAGATAAACACCAGGCTTACTTACTAACACAGGCCTTCACCCCTCAGATCCTACCCGGTAGTTCTCTCGATCTCGAGAAGATGCTGCTCTTAGAAGATGCTTTTAGATAGTTGGTCTAGCTTCTCTGGTTTTCTCAGCGGTTCTGTCATTCCTGAAACAGAAGTCTCCTGTGTGTAGTTTCTAACTTCCCCTTCTTGTCGTTTCAGTGGGAGCGCCCTGTGTGTGTCAGGTACTTCACATAGGTTAGTAGAACTGTGTGGTTATTATTCCCCTCATGGAGATGAGGAAACTGGAGTAGCAGTGATTAAGGAGCGTTGGTGATGGATCCAGGATTCACACCAGGTCTTACTGACTCCAAAACCCATGCATCACTCATAGTGCTATGCTTCACCTTTTGTGTTTTCCATATCCAATTTGTTCTGCTAGAAAACTTTATTAGATAATTTAAAAAATGACACAGACATAAAACATGAAAATAAGCTATTGACTATGTGTGGCTTAAAGCTATTATCAAGCATAAAACATACTCATCATTATAAAGTAACACTTATCCAACTATGGGGAAAAATCTGTATTATGAAATAGATAAGGAGGTGAGTAATGAATAAAATGAACGAATGGAAAATTTCGGTATTAAAATAATATTACTTTATATATGCAATTTGAAAACATCATTATAATAAAATCCAAAGGAAAATCCTAAAAGACAGACTAATTTACATTTTCTACAGATAATAGCATTGTATACACATTCATGTGAAAGAAAACTATTTATTCAGCAGGTGAAAAAGTCAATGAATATCTGAGGGACAATTCCAGATTTTTCAGTTTAATAGTAATGGATATGATTTGAATCTATCAAAATTCCTTATTAAGAGAACAAGAGATCTTGGGCCAGTGCATGCCATGATGGTTAAGGCAGCTGGATTCCACATGGCCAACTGTGTGGTTTGAATCCTGGACTTGGCAGCTTGAGAAACATACTGGGCATGTGTACACGCATGCCCAAAATCTTGAAAGGAAGGAGAAATGGAGAAGGGACTGTTCCCCATGGAGGAGTGCTTTCTCACTTCCACCCTCACTCTTTCTCTCCAGTGAATGCACGTGCCCTCTGAAAAAACAGAAAAGAGCATAAAAAAGGAGGTCTTTGTTTCCTTAGTTATATCTTAAAACTAGTTTGTCTTAATTTTGAAAATTAAAAAATTGCCTCAGAATTAGGATCAGATTTATATCACCTAATTGTGAGGGCAATATGGGTATATATATTAGTTATCTATCACTTTGTAACAAATTATCCCAATAATTTTCCCAAAACCAATCAGTAGCTTGGTGTTTTGGTGAGTCAGCATGTGCGAGCGGTTTAGCTGGATGGCTCTTGCTCAGGGTCTCTCATGGGAGGATGGTCAAGCTGTTGTCCAGGCTGCAGTTATCTGGACAGGCATTACTGGGGCTGGAAGTTCTCTTTCCAGAATGGCTCATGGACATGGCTGTTGACAGGAGGCCTCAGTTCCTGCTATTTGTTGAAGTCTCCTTCTTCTCTGGGCCATCACAAACCAGGGCCCAGGGCCATTTCTCTGAATGAAACTCAAGATTCTCCTTCAACATAACAGGCACTTGAAATTCTCCAGGGTTATGCCCAAGAGTAGTACAGCTCCCAGTTCCCCAACATCACTGCAGCCATTTCTTCCTTAAAAGGCAGAAGGTAAAACTGGTAAGCATGCATAACCCTCTTGGAGTCTTGATCTGGGCTGCTGTGTGGACGAGTCAGCTGCAAACCACAGACAGAGGGGTTGTATGAGGGCCTGAGTACACACTTGTCCTCACAAATGGAGGGAAAATTTGTGAACGTTAGTGGCTGGCTAGATTCCATGTGCATTTGTCCTGATAATCATCACCCTTCCACGCCTATCTTTTAAAAGTTTTTATCTTATTCATGACAGAGAGTACTGTGTATGTGCACGAGAGAGAGAGAGAGAGAGAGAGAGACATACCCTCAACAGGATTTTATCACCCACAATTCCTTTCCCCCAGCCCTCCTGCTGGTCCAGATCTTGGGCACTCGTGTGCGTACCTGGCATGTTTCACATCGACCCCTGGTCAGTCATGTGGCTTCCAGCACTGCACTTCAGTAAGCTACCAACTGTGCCGCTGAGGTGTGGCCTCCTGTGGCTTTTAACATGTGACAGTTCTTAAATGGGCAATTGCTTTTAGGGTGAATGGGAATGCTTTTAGAATGATTGTGGCTTCATGCTGGCTTGGCAAGTCCCTCCTAGATGTAGTCTCTGCACATCCCAGGGTGGCATGAACACCCTCTGCCTGCTGATCCATGAGGCCAGCTATGGTGTGCTGCCCTGTCTTCTTGCTTTGTTTTCTGAGCATGTCTCTTCCTGACTATCCTCAGAGTCAGATTTTATCTTCCTGTCATCCTCTACTGAATAATACCTGCCAAACTGAATGTCTTTAGCTGGTTTTCAGATCCTTTTCCATGATGCCATGGGAGTCTGAGCCCTTAAGACCTATGGCCAATAGAATGTGAGTTTGTTGCCGTCTCTAGATTTCTGAAGCTCCCTCTGATCCAGTGTTTTTTCCTGTGCGCGGGGCCCTGTCTGTTCTTTTCTAGACTCTGGGCTCATGTCCTGTGATACACTCTGGGCACCCATCACCAGCCACCCTGTGCAGAGAGAGCCGGTGCCCACCTGCAATCCCATGGGCTGAGAAAAAAATTTGATACATCAATAAGAAAAAGGACTGTGACCTCCTTTCTTCTCTCTTCCTCCTGGAGGCCATTGGGTGTTTATGGGAATGACCTGAAGTTCATTCGTTCTCTCCTTCCTTCTCCCCTTCCTTCCTTCCTTCCTTCCTTCCTTCCTTCCTTCCTTCCTTCTTTCTTTCTTTCTTTCTTTCTTTCTTTCTAAATAAAAATGAGAAAAGTTGGAGGGTAAAACCTCTTCCAGTTCCTTATTTCTCCCTGCTTTCCAGCCTGGCCCTTCCTTTTCTCCCTTCCTCTTTCCTTTTCTTCCTTCTCTTCCTCCTCTTTCCTTTTTTCTTGGTTTCCCCTTTCCCTTGTTTTTAGTTGTAGAAGTTCATGGTTATGTCTGTATGGCTAAAATCACAATAGTGATAGGTTGAAATTCCGCTTACTACCCTCCCTCCAATTCCCAGTCCCTTCCCTAGAGGGCGATCACTGTTTTTCAAATTTTTATTTATTGGATCATCAGGAAAGTCGTGATGTGTTTTTTTGTGCAAAAACACATCATGACTTTTCTAACGACCCAATGTTTATTTTTATTGCAGAAGGCATAGCACTTACCAGACAGAGAGAGAAAAAGAAAAAAAGAGGAAGCACCTTCCAGTGGGGTGTGGTCTTGCTGCAATCCTCATTCCTCCATTTCTACATCCCATCAAGATTTTAGGCACACACACCCACAGGTCCAGCATGCTTTTCAAGCCACCAGGGCTGGGATTTGAACTGGATTCTCAGGTGGGATCTCGCTCCACGTGCACAGCACCTGTCTGCTACACTACAGAGCTGACCGCGATTGCTGCTTCTTCTTCTTTTTTTTTTAGAATTATTTCATTTAATTAATTAATTTATTTTTATTTGAACATAGAGAGAGGAGAGAGAGAGAGAATGAGAAAATGAGAAAGCAAGCCACCAGGTCTGGGACTCAAACTGTGGTTTGCCATGTGGGAGTCCAGCGCCCTTAACCACCATGCCACCTGCCGGCCCCATAATTGCTTCTTAAAAAAAATTGCCAGAGGACACGTGTGCCTACCAGAGTGAGACAGAGAAACAGAGAGAGGGAGAGAGAGAGAGAGGAAAAGGGAGAAATCACCCTGCAATGGGGCATGGTCATGTGGCAATCCCTTCTCCATTTCTCATTCAGTTGGGATTTGAGGCACAAACATACTTATGCCTGGCATTTTTCAAACCTCGGGGGCTGGGATTTGAACTGCAATTGGCTATAAGGGGTCTAGTTCCTTTAACCAGGGGGCCATGGGGTCAGCCCAATCACTGTTTTTCACATAACACCCTTTCAGAACACACACATACACACACACACACACTATATGATTGTTCTGCAATGCGTTTCTTCCTTTTAGAATCTTGTTACAACAGTACTCCCAGGCCAGGCCAGCGGGAGCTCCCCCATTCCTTGTAACGGCCCTATTATTCCAGAGTACTGCTGTACATGGCTTACTGAACCAGCCGCATTTCTATCGACTCTCAGGGGCTTCCATTGGTTCTTATTTTAAACAGTGCTGTCATGCCAGCCTCTGTGCACATGTGTGGGTTTTCTTCTGCGAGAGTTATCTGGGATGAAGATGGCTGGGTTGAAGGATATGCACGTTTAAATTCCATTAGATATTGCTAGAAATTACCTCTGTCCACACACCCTCTGACGGGGTATGAGAATGCCCGTTGTTCCGTATCTCTACCAGCGTTTGACAGTGGCCCTGCGGTGACGCTTCAGCACCCATCTGGGCTCCTTGTATGGTAGTGAGCTCCCCATCTCCAGAGGGAAAGGGATGAGGCCGGGAACTCCTGCGGGAGGCATTGTAAAGGGAGTCCTGATGGGATGAGACTGCTGAACTGGGAGACTTCTGAGGTCCCCTCCACCCAGAGGCAGCGGAGTCTTCGAGTGGCTTCACGTGAGCAGAAGAGTGTTCCTGTCCATTTTTCTCTGGTCTTCACCCAACGAGGAGCTGAGCCGAGGCTGTTTCTGCTGCTCTTTCCTTAGGTCAGCTGAAGCTGTCGATTGAGGCCCAGGACCGGGTTCTGCTGCTCCACAGTGAGTAGGGCTGAGTGTGAACTCACCAAGGAGGGGAGGGATGGGCTGACCATGGGCCGAGGCTTCTCCCGTCTTCACAGAGTCCTGCTGTGTGTCTATTGAAAAAAGTGGCTTTTTCTCTTTCTACAGACCTGGTCCCACCCTGATGTGTCTGGAGGCCACCCAGTGGGCTGGTCTCCCTAGTGAACTGGGGCTGTCCCTGGGCACCTCAGCATTGTCCTGGCCCTGGTGAAGGAGGGCTACAGGGAGCTTACCTGCCGTTCATTTTCTCTCCCACTCTCTCCTCTTTCTCTGTTTCTCAGTCAGTCATTCTCATTCACCGACAGGCAGAGCAGTGTCGTGGTTGCGACCGTAGTATTCGGAGCCAGAGCACTAATCTGCATCCCGGCTCTGATACTTTACTTGCTGTGTGACCTGGAGCAAGCGCAGTTCTCTCATGTCAGCTGGTGGTGAAATAGCATCTGTCTTACGTGTTATATGAGCATTAAATGAGTTAATATCAGTAAAGGGCCTCCAGTAGGGCCTTATTTTGAAGTAAACCCTGTCTCCATGTTTTAAAAAATAAAATAGGAGACCAGCAGATGGTGTAATGGTTACATTGCTGGGTTCCCACATAGTGGACCGCAATTCGAATCCCAGACCTGGCAGCTTGAAACTCATGCTGGGCACGTGTGCGTGCGTGCCCAGAATCCCATGAGTAGAATGGTGGAGAAGGGATTGTGGTGTGGCCATCCCCCCCTGGGGAGTGATTTCTTACTTTCTGTCTCTCTGTCTCTCTGGTGAGTACACATACCCTATAGCAAAAATCTCTCTAAAAAAAAAAAAAAGAAAGAAAAGAAAATAGAAAGCCACAATATCCAAAAATAGTGACTGAGCAGCCAGGGACCTCAACTGGCAGAAGTGTCTACCCCTGTGAAGGTGGTGCTGATAGGATGCCAGGGAAGGCTTGGCAAAGGGGTGATGTCCACACTGTATCCTGAAAGAGGCACAGACCTGAGCCAGGCAGAGGGAGTGCAGGGCCAGGCACTTCATGCAATGGAGCTGCCAGTGCAAAGGCCTGGGGGATCAGAGGGAGCCTGCTGCATTCGGAGGAGTGCATGGGAGGAGTCCTGCTTTACCTGTGCGTTTGTCCATCTGCACATCCTTCCATACAGCACATGAATAGTAATAGTTACCGAGCTGGTGTCAGGGCCTCACTGTCTGGACTCTTCTGTTTAGCCAGAAGTCCCTGCCTATCTCCCCAGCCTCCCTGGCTCATCCTGCTAAAGGCACCGTCCACCCCCTTCCCTACTCAGTTACTTGCACCTTTATGAATGCATCCTGCTCCCCCATCTCTGTGCCTTTGAACCCAGTGTTCCATGTCTTTGGAATCACCTTCCTTCTTTTTTTGAACTCCTTTGGAAAAGCAACTCCTCCTCCCTCTGATTTTACAAGAAATATGCCTGCCTCAATCACCATTAAGACTCAGGAAGGAGTCTTATTTTTTGCCTTATTTTTCCCCCTCCAGGAATTGTCCCCTTCCCCCTCCCCCCATCTCACCTGCCTGGGCCAAGTCTGTTGCTTCCTGCTCTGCGCCCTCATCACAGCCCTGAGTACACTGTACCACCCTGAGGCTGGTCTTTCTGCAAGACTGGAAGTGTGGCTGGGGCCAGGGCCAGGTCTGCCTCACCATCTCTGGTAGCCAGAGAGACCCAGGGGGTGATGAGGCCTGGATCCTGCCCTCAAGAACCACACCCTTGAGGGGAGGGATGCACGTGGAAGCAGTAACTTGGATACCAGGTGGGGTAGACCAGCAGGCGCCTGGGGTCCTCCGGTCCTGGCCTTGGGGGTCCAAGGTGACGTTCCCAAGGACCAGCAGAGGGCTGTTCTTTGCCTGCCAGGGCCCGATTCCAGCTGTGCAAACAGTGTTTGCAGAGTGCACCTTGGCCTGCACCGCTCCATTTATCCTGCACAGTTTGCTTTGGCTTCACCCCAGTCTCAGGCCCTTCATCCCTTTCAGCCTGTCCTCATTCCTTCCTTTGGCTTCCCAGGCCTCACACTTCAGACTATGGCAAGCGCAGTCAAAATCAAACAGAGAAGAAAACAGAAAGGAGGAGCAGGTGCCATCCGGTCTGTTGTCTGGTTTCTGTAGACCTCAGGCAAATGGGCCATGCTGCTTTTGATGCAGAACTGCAGCCACCCCACACCTGTCCCTTGTTTTTGTTTTTGTTTTTGTTTTTTAAAGTATTTATTGAATTTTATTTGTTTATTATTTTTCTTCAATTTGGCCAAAGAGAGAGAGGGAGAAAGAAAGAGAGAGAAAGCAAACCACCAGGTCCAGGATCCGAACCATGGTTGGCCATGTGGGAGTCCAGCACCTTAACCACCATGCCGTCTGCCAGCCCCCCTCCCCCTGCTTTTGTTTATTATTATTTTTTTCTGTAGCAAACCTTTGTTGAGTGGTCGCTTATTTGTCAGGTACTCTACAAAGCACGTTAGACCCTTATCTCATTTGTCTGGCACAACTACCATGTCAAGTGCATACTGTCATCACCAACATTGAAGAATGACAAGTCTGGTCTCAGAGAGGCAGAACCACTTGTTCTAATTCACATGGCTCATAAGTGGGGCCGCTGGGATCCATGCTTGGGTCTGCCTAGCCCTGGAACCCAAGCTTGTGACTCCTGTGCTCCGTCTCCATCCACAACATGCTTACTGGATACAGTGAGGTCTCCAGAAGGCCATCTTGTATGGTAGAAAGAGCACTGGACTCAGAGTCAAAAGATGTTTTTTTTTTTTTTTTTTTTTTTTTGAATTTGGCATATGGCTTAGGCACTCGCCAGAGAGAAAGTATCCCATAGGGCATGATCATACCAATCCCTTCTCCTCCATTTCTCCCTCCTTTCAGGATTTTGGGAGCACATGCACATGTGCCCAGTGTGTTTTTCAAGATGCCAGGCCCACGACTTGAACTGTGCACTCA
Organism: Tupaia belangeri chinensis; assembly: GCF_000334495.1. Taxonomy (NCBI): domain Eukaryota; kingdom Metazoa; phylum Chordata; class Mammalia; order Scandentia; family Tupaiidae; genus Tupaia; species Tupaia belangeri. The sequence goes on from NW_006159542.1 coordinate 4,511,368, forward strand.
GCCATGTGGGATCCAGCCACCTTACCTACCATGCTACTGGCTAGACCCGAAATATAAGTTCTAAATCCAGCTGTCATTCTCTTGGTCTGTGATTTGGGGCAAGTTTCTTACTGTTTTTAGGGCCCACTTTGTGGCCTCATTTCCCCCATTAAGTGAGGGGCATAAGCTCTCTTCCTGTTGTAATCGTCAGGGAATTGAGTGTAATGTGCTCAAACGGAGGCTATTTGGGTGGTGCCGGAGTGTGGGGGAGAGTGGGAATGGATTGGAATGGGGAGGGATTAATGTCCCATGGGGGTTATTCAGATTAAGCCTGGTAGCACATGGCCATTATACTGCTGCCCCCAGCTATCCCCTGTCGTATTTCAGATCTTCTAACATGTATGTGTGTGTGTGTTCCCATTCACCCACCCCAACCCCACCATTTTAATTCTGTTTTAGTTATAGAAGGAAAAGGCCTGATGAACAAAGAGCCTGGCGTCTGTGATCCCTATGTGAAGGTATATGATGGTGGGAGGGTGGGTGGGCAGGGTTGAGGGGCCATGTCCCTGGGTTCAGTTAGAAGGTCTCAACACAGCTGTAGGTCTGTGTGGGACCATTCGAAGTGGTGGCTACCATCTCAATCATTCGGTCAAGTTGGTAGTTACGAGGAGCAGTGATAAGGCTCCATGCTAGCTAGGATCCTTCCTGTAGCCTGGCTTGATCCCAAGGATTTCCTGTAAGAGCTAGAGCTAGTATATCTATCTATCTATCTATCTATCTATCTATCTATCTTCCTATCTATCATCTATCTACCATCTGTTTGTCATCTATTGTCTATCATCTATCTATCTATCTATCTATCTATCTATCTATCTACTAACATCTATCTACCATCTACTTGTCATCTATCATCTATGATTTATCTATCTATCTATCTATCTATCTATCTATCTATCTATCTTCCTATCTATCATCTATCTACCATCTGTTTGTCATCTATTGTCTATCATTTATCTATCTATCTATCTATCTATCTATCTATCTATCTATCATCTATATACCATCTATTTGTCATCTATTATCTATCATCTATCGATCGATCTATCTTCTTTCTATCATCTATCTTTCTATCTCTCTCTCTATCTTCTATCATCTACCATCTATTTGTCATCTATCATCTATCTGTATCTATCTATTATCTATCTATCTATCTATCTATCTATCTATCTATCTATCTATCTATCTATCAATCATTGCCAGAGGGTGCCTGGATCACCAGAGAGAGGCAGAGAGACAGGTAGAGAAAGAAGTAGAGAGCATCCTTCAATAGGGTGTGACTGCTTCTTGATCCCATTTTCATTTCTCCATCCTGTCAGGATTTGGGGCACACATGCACATGTGTCTGGTGTGTTTTTCAAGCTGCTGGAATCAGGATTTGAACCGTGGGATCTGGCTCCCTTAACCTCTAGGCTACAGGACTGACCCAAGAGCTACAATCCTAAGGGTGATCTTGGTCATTGACATTGGTGGGCATAGCGAATGTGTGGTTGACTTAACTCCATAGATAATTCTCTTCTTGGGAACAGCCCACGTCTTCACCTCCTGTCTCCCAGAATAGAGGCAGGGCCTCCAGGTTTGGACAATAGAGTGGATGAACATCTCCAAGGGCTGGAAGAGCTTTCTGTGTTGGGCTCTTGCAGTGAAGTTAGAGTCCCTGCAGGGGCCAGGGCTTACTTCAAGCCGGTGCCAAAGGCCACACCCATGTGTGGCAGCCAGGGTGCCAGTGCAGGCCAATGTCTCACCCTGCATTCTTCTCTAAGTCCTCAGGCTGGTCAGAGGCCCCTGCTGGCATGGACTTGATTGGGAACAGGGCAGGGCCCCTGAGGCTGGGGAAGACCCTGCACTGGGATAAGAGCTTGGATTTGGGTTCTCAGCACGGGGCTGACCCAGAGCCTCTGCAAAGGAAGCATTTGGTGGCTGCCAGGGACTTAAAAGCAAGGGCACCCTTTGCATTTGGGGAAAACCTCTCCACTTGGAGGAAGAGCAGGGGCGATGAAGTTGCACCCCATCTTTGGCTGATCCTCCTTTCCATCTCCCCCGACCTGCCGAAGCTCTGTCTTGCCATGTGACTCCAGTGCGCTGGTTCCTTGTTCCTGTCTAGCATTTGACTGGGAACGCCACCCTGTCCTCTGCAGAGGCTGGTGTGAAGGTTATAGGGAGCCTCGAACTTGGAGCTGAGCTGAGTCAGCTGCTGGGCTTGGATGAATACCGGACCCTGAGACAAGCTAACACTTACTTTTCTTCCATCCAAGATTTCTTTGATCCCTGAAGAGAATCGAGCTCGCCGTCAGAAGACACAGACCATCCCAGACTGCCGAGACCCAGCTTTCCATGAGCACTTCTTCTTGTAAGTGATGGGGGGGTGGGGAGCGAGCCCTCAGCCGAGGGGAAGGAGTGTTTACCTGGAAACAGCTCCATTTGCCAAATGTCGAACTAGATCTAACAAGAAAACAGCGGCTTCCAAAAGCTGTCTTTGTTTTTCTTTCACTGTGTCCTTGCATTCCTGGCACCAGGCCCAGCAGCGAGGACCACAGTGACAAGGTATCACTTGGCTGGTTCTTTTAAGGAAAATGCCCAGCCTGGGGCTGGCAGCTCCTGAAAAGAGTAGGCACTTTCCCACTGTGGCTCGGGTCACGCTTTCTCCTTGAGCAGAAAGAATTTTCCAAGCTGAGGTGGTTTTGTCTCCCCGACCCCCTTTTAATGTAAACTTACTAACCTCGCTGAGCCTTGGCTTTCTTGTTTATAAAATGGGGCTAATAATAGCACTCACCTCTGAGAGTCTGAGGTGTAAATGGGACAGTGTGACAGAAGGCCTGGCAGAGAGGTAGCTATTACTGTTGTTATTGTTATTATTTCTCTCCCCATCTCTGAACTCTGGGGCCACTGGGAAAGGAACAAACTTTCTGTACTTTCCTATTAGTGAAATCTAGCAATAATGTTTCATTTTTTTTTCTTCCCTTACTGCACATGGCCATTTTGCTTATTGTAGATAAATAGAAAACATAGATGAGGCCTGGCTATGGGAGCACAGGTGCTGTTTTACAAGGCTGGATGCCATATGGAAGATCAGGGTTCAGACCCTGGTCAACCTGCACACAACCATGATCCCGGCTGGCTAGAAAGTCTCGCGGATATGTGTCTTTGTGTTTGTGTGGTGGGGGTTGTGGCATGGTAAGTCCCTGTTGAGGTTGCTTGTGTTTGTCTTATCTCATGAAAGAAAGAAAATAAATAAACTTTAAAAAAAAGAAAATATAGATGAGTAAGAAAAAGAAAATAGGAAACTCCTATAGCTTTACTACCCACAGGCAGACATGCCTTGCTGTATGGTAGACCCTCCTTGTATGCAGTCTTCACTTTCTGCGGTTTCAGTTACCCATGATTACCTGTGTTCTGAAAATACAGAAGTATTTTAGGAGAAAGAGAGAGAAAGAGAGACCATGTTCATATAACTTTTATTAACATACTGTTATAATTGTTCTGGCTTATCATTAGTAATTGTTGTTAATCTCTTAACTGTGCATGATTCATAAATTAAGCTTTATCACAGGTACATGCGTGTAAGAAAAAACACGTATTTACGGTGTTTGTTACTGTCTGCAATGTCAGGTATCCACCAGGGGCCTTGTAACATTCCCTGCAGATTAGAGGGGACTACTGCTTTTCTTTTTGGACCTTTGTATGGGTGTGTATGTGAGAGCGTGTCGATGTTTATAGAAATGCACTTTTTGGTATGAGTGTTGGAACCTCCAGGTTGTCCTCCATGTAATAGCAGCTCTGTTATGCACGTAGGTCCTCGTCTCCCACACTGTTTGTACTATCGTTTGTTTAACCAGCTGTTTAGGTTATTTCCAGGTTTTTACAGTTATGACCAACTCCCTGGGTCTGGCCTGAAGCTTGGTCTTACTAACGCTCTGCTCGTCCGATTTGCTTTGCAGTCCTGTCCAAGAGGAGGATGATCAGAAGCGTCTTCTGGTCACTGTTTGGAACAGGGCCAGTGAGTCAAGGTGAGGAACTGCTGGCTGGAGGGAGACCCTGCTCTGGGCTAGTGGGTGGCTGCTGGGTGCCGGCATCCCACGGGGGGCTGTTAGTGCTTGCTGGCCAGATGGGTAGTCATGGCAACACTAAATGCAGAGGCTGCTGCTCCGGGTCCCCATGGTCCAGGTAGACCAAGGACTGTGATAGTCATGAGCATTTGCTGAGCACTTGGCCACTCTGGTGGCCTCTGGGCTGGTCCACCAGCCTCCCGGTGGACTCTGGTCCCTCAGGGACTTCAGGCATGGCATGGAGATAAGGGACAGCAGCGACACTCACATACTCAGCTCCACGGGACTCTAAGCACCATGAATATGGGCCTGTTCTCTTTTTGTTACCACTCTACCTACCGCCTGGTACGTGGATGTATAATGCATTTTCTTCAATATGGTTGTATGAACAAAGGACAGGAATGAGCAGTAAGCACAGTTCACTGTGGGCTGAGACGATGCAGGAAGGCTTCATAGAAGAAGTGGGATTTTGAACACGGACAGAGATTCAGAATAAAACAAGGAGAGGTTGGAAAGGGCATTCCAGACAGGGCAAGGCATGGGCAAGGGCAAGGAGGCAGGAATTTACCTGGTGGGCTCAGGCTGCCTCGAGGAGGCCCTTTGGGGAGCGGGGGGGGGGGGGGGAGGG
>NW_006159542.1:4516199-4529416 GCF_000334495.1 Tupaia belangeri chinensis
GGCCCCGCCCGCCCCCGGGGGGCCCTTTGGGGGGGGGGGGGGGGGGGGGGTAGAGGTTGTAGGTGAAAGAATCCAAACAGGCTGATCTCTCTGGCAGCCGAGAGCATAGGTGGGCTTAGTGGCGGGGGGGGGGGGGGGGGGGGGGGGCGGGGTGCTGAGGTGAGAGCTGGGTGCTGAGGAAAGTGGGGAGAGCAGTTGCCGGTCAGCCCCATGGTGAGCAGCCTCATTCTTTAGCTGGTCCAGTTTAAGGAACCTGGGAGACCCTGTGGCCTGTCACATTTGTTGAGCAATCATGGAACCGAGTGGCAACTGGAAACATGATGAAAATCAATTCCACTCACCCGATTAGATCTGGAAAATATTTTTAAGTTGAATACGCTTTAGTACCCTAAACTTTATTAGCTAATATGCTTTTTAAATTTGGGTCTATTTCAACCTTCAAAATAAAGGCTCTTTCTTTCTTCTTTTCTTTCTTTCTTCTTTCTTTCTTTTCTTTCTTTCTTTCTTTCTTTCTTTCTTTCTTTCTTTTTAAACTATAGGGTGGGTGCACTTGCCAGAGAGAGAGAGAGAAAAAAAAAAGAGAAGAGAGAGAGAGAGAGAGAGAGTGCACCCTTCCAGGGGCAATGGCCACACCACAGTCCCTTCTCCATTCTCCCCTTGAGGTTTTTTGCATACACACACACATGCCTGGGGTATTTTGTAAGCCCTTGAGTCCAGGTATCGAGTAGTATAGTTGGCTATGTGGGATCCAGCTGCCTTAACCACTATGCCACTGGGTGGCCTGGGTTTTCCTTTTGCTAGAGTGTCTACTTTCATCGCCGAGTGATGCTCATGGTACTGCAGCCCTCATCCACCCATCCACCACCCACTCAGCTGCTCTCTCCTGGATACCAACGTGACAGTAGCATGCTAGTGCATGGGGTGGGTCAGATCCTGTCCTGCTCCCTAGAGAATCACCGAGAGAAACTTGAGAGGGCAGGTGAGGAGGGGGCATCACATTAATAGCAAAAGCAGCCATTTATTGGGTGCAAATCTCAAGCCAGGGGTTAACAGTGCATTATCTCATTTAACTCATATGGCTTTGTCCTAAGTTTTCAGAGGAAATCAAAGCAAAGGAACGTTAATGATTTGCCTAAGGCCGTAGAGCTAATGCTCAGTAGTGCCAGAATGGGAATATAGACAGATGGACCCACAGCGCACTTGCCAGAGAGAGTACTGAGAGAGGGAAAGTGAGAAATCACTCGCCAGAGAGGATGGCCACCTTGTAATCCCTTCTCCTCCATTCTCCTCTTGGGATTTTGGGCACACATGCACACACATGATTTTCAAGTTGCTGGGTCCGGGATTCGAACCATGGTCGGCCATGTGGGAGTTCAGTGCCTTAACTACCACGCCACCTATTGGCCTCTATAGTCCTTACTCTTAACATTGTATTACCTCCTGGGTGCACAAGCAACAGGACAGAGGGAGTCTCCAGTGGAGTGGAGACGGCAGGCAGGTGAGAGGAGTGAGGGGGATTCTGCAAACTCAGTGGTGTTGCTGGAAGGCGAAGAACAAAATGGGGCCTGGCAGGAAGTAAGCTGAAGAGGCTGGCATGAGCCAAATCAGAAGATTCTGTAGGTTCTCTTTGGAGCGTGGATTATCTCCTGCCACCCAGTGGCTCTCCATCCTGGATATGCAGCATAATCACCTGGGATGCCGGTGGGGGACAAGGGTCCCAGTGCCACCTCAGAGCGACTGAATCCAAGTCTCTGTGGATAGGCCCTAGGAATCTGCTAGTAAACAAATTCTCAGGGTGAACCTCCTGCAGCCGGTTTGGCATCTGCAGATCTGTGTGGCCCTTGAGAGATTCAGAAGTGTATTGAGCAAGGGAATGATAGATGGACATTCTAGACCTATCATTCTGGTAGGTCTTTAGCAGGTCCAAGGGAGACAGAAGTGTAATTTGGGGATAGAGAGGAGGGAAACCGATCCAAGACATACCCAGGAGATGAAGTCAATAGTACGTAGTGGAGACCTGGCTATGGGAGCAGCAGGGGAGTCAAGATAACTCTGGGCAGCTGGTGGTGGCCCCAGCTGAGAGGACGTGCATACACAGGGAAGGTGAGTCAGCTCTGGACACAGTGATGCCCGGGCCTGGGGAGCAGCCAGCCGAGAGCTATGGAGGACAGCCTGCATCTGTTGACCTGGGGCTCTGGGGGATGGCGGTCTCTGCCAGGGTAGAGATGTGGGCCATGGCCATGAAGGCAGCGGGTGAAATGCTAGGCAGCTGAGACCACCCAGGAAGAGCACCGAGTGCCGAGGACTAATGGTCAGAATCCTATCTTTGTGAAACTTATCTTATTTTAAAACATTTATGTTCTTTTTTTTTTTTTTTTAATAATTTGCTACAAGGCACATGTCCTTGGTGGGGAGAAGAGACAGATGGAGAAAGAGAAAGTGAGAAAGTACCCTTCTAGGGAGGATGGCCACACTGCAACCCCTTCTCCTCCATTCTATTCTTGGGATCATTAGGCATGAATGTATTTACATGGGCCTGGCATGCTTTTCTTTTTAAAAATAATTACTTATTTAATTCCATTTGTTATTATTGTTATTTTAATTTAACCAGACAGAGATAGGCAGAGAGAGAGAGAAAGGGAAAGCGAGAAAACAAGCTGCCAGGTCTGGGACTCGAACCACAGTCAACCATGTGGGAATCCAGTGTTTTTAACCACTACACCACCTGCCGGCCCTGGGCCTGGCATGTTTTTCAAGCCACCAGGTCAGGGACTTGAACCATGTAGTTGGCCATGTGGAATCTAGCCGCCTTAACCACCACACCAGTTGGCTGGCCCAGATCCTGTTCGGAAGGACAGGCAGAGGGGAAAGCCCTGCTGGAGACATCAGAGGGTGATGGAGAGGCAGATGCATTTGTGAAGCCCACCAGGTGGAGGCAAGGTCTGAGCAGGTGCCGGAGGCAGACACCACGTCGTTGAGGTGCCGCGTGATCCCCTGTGATCTCCCCTCCAGCGAGAGCAGAGTGAGGATGCCAAGCGGCCGAAGCAGCCAGTAATGTGGTTCACAGATCTTGGAACAGAAAGTGAGGCTGGGGAAAGTGAGTCAGCACCCAGTGAGGCAATGTGACGGGGCAGTGTCTCTACTCGTTGCCTATTTTGGGAAAGTGAGATTCCTTATTAGACAAAACACAGCCAAACTCGTGGTCACAGTTCCAGCCCAAAGCTTGGAGGGACAGAGCAGGCTCGGACAGGCCTGTCCGAGGAGCAGGTGGCCCCGTGGAAGCTGTCCACACCACTGAGGCCGGCTCAGCCTTGATGCACTCCGGCACACCCTTCCAGTATTGATCCATTTCTGAACGAGAGGGCCTCTGAGCCGGAGGAGGCAGACAGAGCAATTGCAGGGAACTTCAGCCCTGCTGAGTATGCTCAAATCAAATTGCGCTTCCCCGAAGGACAGAAGTGCAACTTCTCAACATGAAAGACAATGACGGAAGGAAGGGAACGCTGTTTGCTGAACTCATCTCTGTTCCAAGCGCTTTGCATACATTATCTGTTTAATCCTCATAATCACCAGAGAAGTAGGAATACTGTCCCTCTCTTCGAAGAAGAGAAAACTAGGGCTTTGGCAGCTTGCTTGTACATAATAACTAATATTTATTAAGCACTTATTATGTGTGCACATCAATAAACACATGTTGTACATTATCTAATTTAATCATCACAACACCAAATCAAGTAGATATTATTGCCATCTTTCTCGGTGAGGAAACAGGCACAGAGAGGTTATGTAACTTGCCCAAGGTAACACAGCTAGGCAAGATGCAAAGCCAGGCAGTCTGGCGCCACGCCCATGTACTCGTAACCACATCGTTGTATACTTGACTGTCTCACACAGCTGATAAACGACTCCAGAGCCATACTCTTTCTGTGTCAGTGTGCTGCTGGCTGCTTCTCATTGCATCTACAGTATCGTTGTAGATAAATCACCCGGCCAAACATGTGGGGGCCACATTCGAGACCGATGGGTGGTAAAAGGGAAGCATCTTGGGCCAGCCAGGTGGTGAGATGGATCCTACACAGTTCGAGTTCCAGACATCATCACATCACCCTGGTGTCTGTCTCTAAAAGATGGCTTTGAAGAAACTGCAAGGACATTGTCACTCTTAAAAAGTAACCAATTCCTCAGTGTCGTTGACTACGGAGCTAAGCTCTTTACAAGTTCTGTGAGATGATACGATGAAAGCCAAAGGGCAGCTTCTCGTATCACGGCATTTTCAGAACTGTGTGCTGACCACAGTCTTAGAATTGTAATGTTATGTACCAAGTTAAAACATGGGCCCAGCCGTGGTAGCAGGTGGTAGGGTGCTGATATGTGATACTTCAGCCTCACAGGAAATCTGGGTTCGAATCCTGAGTTGACATGAACATGCTGGGTGCACTCGTGAGCCCCTGATCCTGGCTGGCTAGGAGGTTGTGGGGAGGATTGGAGCATGGCAAGATCCTCTCAAGGGTTCTGTCTTTCTCTTGAAAGAAAGAAAGACAGACAGAAAGAAAGAAAGAAAGAAAGAAAGAAAGAAAGAAAGAAAGAAAGAGAAAGAAAGGAAGGAAGAAAGAAAGGAAGAAAGAAAGACAGACATTTTGATAGAGTGATAAAAATGTGTGTGTGTGTGTGTGTGTGTGCGTGTGTGTATGCTTAGTAGCTACACTTCCAGAGGGCCTCCTTGCAGTGTGCTGTGTGCTGTTTTGGGTACTGCAAGCCTTCTTTCTCCTTTAATCCATTTTCTTTTTCTTTTTTTAAGAATTATTTATTCAATTTTATTTATTCATTCATTCTAATTTGACCAGAGAGAGAGAGAGAGAGAAGAGGGAAAGTGGGAAAGCAAGCATCCATACCCGGGACTCAAACTGCGGTCTACCATGTGGGAATGTCCAGCGCCTTAACCACCACACCACCTGCTGGTCCCTCCTTTAATCCATTTTCTAAACCAGATCTCAGTGCCATGTCCAGTGGCCTAATATCAGCAAGTTTGTAACCAGTGATGAGTACGGAGCCTAAAAGGCCTAATTTAAAATTTGGGACTAGCAGGTGGTATGGTGGTTAAAGCGTTGGACATTTCCACGTGGCTGACCATGGTTCAAGTCCCGGCCCTGATGGCTAGCTTGCTCACTTTCTCTCTCTCTCTCTCTCTCTCTGGTTGATCAAACTGGAAAATAATAAATAAAGTTAAATAAAATAATTTTTTTTTGAGAGGTTTTTGCTTTAGGGCCCACGCGCTCGACGGAAAGACAAAGAGACAGAAAGACAGAAAGCGAGAAATCACTCCCCGGGGGGGGATGGCCACGCCGCAATCCCTTCTCCTCCATTCTCCTCTCGGGATCCTGGGCATGCACCCACATGCGCCCGGTGTGAGTTTAAGCCACCAGGTCTGGAACTCGGACTGAGGCCGACTACATGGGAGTCCAGCAACATAGCCATTACACTAACTGCTGGTCCCTAAAATAATTCTTTAAAAAAATTAAAAAATAAAGTTAAATTGCGGTTAAATGGTGTAACCCTGTAACAGAAAAAGTTTAAGGCTTCTGTGAAAGAGAATGCAAGAGGCGTCTCTCAAAAATAACGTGCTGTGAAAGGAGGAGAAGGGATTGCGGCGTGGCCATCCCCCCGGGGGTGATTTCTTGCTTTCTGTCTCTCTGTCTCTGTCTGTCTTTCTGGCAAGCGCACATGCCCTATACCAAAAACCTCTCCAAAAAAAACCCCAAAAACCAAAAAATGTGTTATTATCTTGAGGTGGGTCTCCCACCCAGTGCTCAAAGGTAAACTGAGTAATGTTCCCGTGTGAGCGCCATGAAGTTACTGCTAAGCGTCTGTTCTAGCTCTTTCCTCTGCTTGAAATGCTTGTCGTTTCATTCTCCCTGGTTCAACCCATTAGGCCTTTTTCAAGCATCTCAACCCTAAACTCCTCTTGCCTACCTGAGCCTTCAGAATCTGTGGTCTGTCCTCTTCCTCTGTCACACTCTCACCCTGTCTTATGACATCCCCTGTCTTGCTGTTCTGAGCTGCTATTTAAATTCCTGTACATTTGTCTTGTTTCCTTAACACCGCGGCTCCTTGCCCAGTGCCTGCCAACCACTGGCGTGATAGATTCATCCATTTGTCAAGCCTTCACTTGGTGCATTAAGTAAGCCCAGCGCTCAGGCCTGGGTAGTTAGAGGCAACTGCGGCTTAGTTCTGGAGATTTTGCACCAAGTGAAATTTCAGGCAGCTCCTAGGATAAGTGCTGGTTCCCAAGTTTAAGCTGATTGGTATATTGCTGTATGTTCGGCTTGCTTGTAAAGGAAGTCTTTCTTCTTCCAGAGGTTTTTTAAAAGCAGGCTTAAGAAGTAGCTAATTTAAGAACACTTAGAAAGATGCTCCTGCTTATGGACATTAATTGTGACAATTTTGTTCTGCCTGAATTATCATGAAATCATTGGAGGCCCCTTAGCAGGAAGCAAAGCTCGAGGGAGGCTATTAACCATTTAGCATTCTCTAAGAACCAGGGAATGAAAATTGCATTTATTGAGAGCAGAGAGGCAGCATTTATTATAGCTAATGCATTAGTCTGGGGTGTTTTTTATTTTTATTTTTAATTTTTTTAATTGCCAGAGGGTATGAGTGCTTGCCAGAGAGAGAGAGAGAGAGAGAGAGAGAGAGAGAGACGGAAAGACAGAGAGAGGGGGAGAGAGAAAAAGTACTTCTCAATGGTGAAAATGCCACAATCGCTTTTTCTTAGTTTCTCCATTGTTGGGATTAGGGCACACATATATACATGCCTACCATGTTTTTCGTCTTTTCTTTCTTTCTTTTCTTTCTAACTAAAAACAATTACTATTATTATTTTTAATTTGCTATAGGGCATGTGTACTCATCAGAGACACACACATAGACACAGACACACATGCACAGAGAGAGAGAGAGAGAAAGTGAGAAAGCAGGCTGCCAGGTCTGGGACTCAAACCATGATCAGCCATGTGGGAGTCCAGCACCCTGACCACCACGCCATCTGCTAATTCCCTTTCCTTCCTTCCTTTTCTTCTCTTTTTTTTTTCCTTCCCTTCCTTTTTTTCTCTTTTCTTTTCTTTTTTCTTTTCCTTTCTCCCTTCCTTCCTTTCTTTCCTTCCTTCCTTCCTTCCTTCCTTCCTTCCTTCCTTCCTTCCTCCCCCTTCCCTCCCTCCCTCCCCCCCTTTCTCTCTTTCTCTCTCTTTCTTTCTCTTTTTCTCCCTCTATTTTATTTTTAAAGAATTATTTTTATTTAACTTTATTTATTATAATTATCATTATTATTTTCCAGTTTGACCCAAGAGAGACAGAGAGAGAGGGGGGAAGGGAACAAGCAAGCCACCAGGTCTGAGACTTGAACCATGGTCGGCCATGTGGGAGTCCAGCGCCTTTAACCACCATGCCACTTGCCGGCCCCCTCCCTCTTTTCTTTTTTGCATCTGCTGTAGGATGTGGGTGCTTGCCAGAGAAAGACAGAGAGAGGTAAAGTGAGAAATCAACCCCACTGGAGTGATGGCCATGCCACAATCCCTTCTTCATTTTCCTCTTGGGATTTTGGGCATGCAAGTACATGCATCTGGCATGCTTTTCAAGCTTATGGGGTTTGGGATTTGAAACATGGAATCAGCCATGTGGGATCCAGTGCCTTAACTACCATACCACTTTCTGGCCCAACCCACCATGTTTTTCAAGGCACGAGAGCCAGATTCGAACTGTCATTGGCCATGTGGACTGCAGTTTTAGGAAGCTTTCAGGCATACCGAGACTGAAGGAAGAGTGGGCACCTAGATACCAGCTGGTTTCTGTCGAATGTGTTGACAAACAAGTTAGTATGAGAACTTTGGTAAGGTCCAGGCAAGACTCTTCTGGAATGGCAGCTCAGCAGTGTCGTCACTTGTGATGGCCCCTGCTCTGCCTCTTGCTGGTGCTGACTTGGCCATTTCCCCGAGAGGGAGAAGTATTTGTTCTTGGTGGTGAGCTGGGAAGATGATTGTGGAAGAGTCACTTTATTGGAGTGACTACATTGTCCTCTTTGAGTAACCTTGCATGATGGGAGGGGGCAAGGAAGAAGGGGAGTAGATGGAGCCAGGGCTGGACGAAATGGGAGCAGGAGGAACAGCAGAGCGAGAGCAGCTGGTGAGAGATGGCTGGTCGCAGAGGCCTCAGCCCCACGGCCAAGGTTCAGAGCACGGATTTGCAGGCAGCTGGAGCAGTGTTGAGGCCCCGTATTCTGTATCTCTACCCATCACTTGGCTTGGCTCCTGTGAGAAGCTGGTTTGGGTTTGCTCAGGACTATCAGCCACCTTCTCTGGAGAACCCAAACGATATGTGTTTCTAGAGTCCACTGGTCCTTAAGGGGGTAGGCATGGGCGGGTTCCCTGCAGGATGCCCTGGAGAGCTTTCTCCCGGTTTTCATGCCTAGACCCCACTGTGGATGCTCTGGACTTCAATCCCAAGGAGCAGAGGCTGGAGCACAGGTCTGCAGCAGGCTCTTCAGGTGGCTCTGCGGTACACCCCTGGCTAGAAGCCCTGCCCTGGCTCGGGCCTTTCAAGACCAGGCTCTTGGAGGCACATGCCCCGGGAGTTCACTGGCGGTCCAGGCAGCCCGTTCCATCACTGACTTGTGCCTTCCTTAGGACACGCAGATCCCTCTCCTACATGATCTCAAAGTCAACTGCCAGTGTTATGCGCCAGTCTAAGTGTTCACGAAGTTTTCTGATTGCGGTTATTAAACCAATCTACAAAGGAGTCTGAGTCAGGCCACATGGGAGGCCTGGGTTCAATTCCTGGCCCACCTTAAAAGCTAGGCGCGGTGCCGGCGCCTATGATCCTAGCTACTCAGGAAGCTTGAGGCAGGAGGATTGCTAAGAGCTGGGAGTGATGGTGCGTGCCTGCGATCACAGCTGCTCGGGAGACTGAGGCACGAGGATCGTCACACAGCAAGACCCTGTCTAAAATACCGCACACACACACTCACACGCACACAGACACCCCACCAGAACAAGGGCTTCGTAGAGCACGGTGCACCAGGCACACCTATGTTACGCCGATGCTCAACCTCGGGCATAGCTGCTAATGTGCTGACTCATGCCTCTTGTTCTCCCAGACGGAGTGGACTCATTGGCTGCATGAGCTTCGGGGTGAAGTCCCTCCTGACTCCAGACAAGGTGGGCTCAGCGAAGCTTCTGGCAGGGTCACCCCACCCAGCCCAGGGCTGGTACGGGCAAGCTTTCTCGGGAAGCCCTTGAGTGGGGCTGCTGTCTGTGAGATGGTGCCCATGGAGGCCTGAATAACAGTGCCGGGTTGGTCACCAACCCAGCTGAGAGTTTGGGTCCCCCTCTTGGTTTATCTTGCCAGAGAGCTTACCAGGAGGCTTCGAGTCTGGTATCTGCCCTTAAAGACACTGGCAGGTCCTTGGGACCAGAGTTGTCCTGGATGGGGAGGGCAGGCTGCTCCTTGTGGTCTGCCCCAGGGTCCTCGCGATGAGCCTGCCAGGTCTTATATTTCTGGGCCTAGCAGCTGCTCAGGAATGGAGTGAGCAGCACAGCCTCGAGGAGCTTTTTGTTCAGGCTGGGTGGGAGTTGTCTGGGATCCAGAGACCCCTCGCTCTAGGTTGCCAGCCCCTTCTCTGTCGCTTCTGCACTGCACTCCTAGGTTGGGAGGTGTTGAGCAGAGGAGGGGTGCACTCCTTTGGCACATCCCGGACATGTCCTGGTGGTCTTGTGTCCTGGAGTGCAGTCTGGGCAGGTGGCTGAGGCCCCTCCACTCTGCAGGAGGAACCCAACCATCTTCTCTTGAGTGTAACTCTGACTTCCTTCCCGCTTGGGAAAAGGCGTTCTCCGTGGAGGCTGCACAAGACCCTCGGGATGCCTACTCTTTGGCTTCTCCATTTCTCTTCTGTTCTGCCGGTCAACATTTCCTGGGTTCCTACTGTATCCCAGGCACAGTTAGGCACATCAGAGAGCCTGTGCACAACCCGGTGTGGGAGGCAGACAGGCCTGTGGCTGTCCTCCATGGCAATTCAGCAGAGAGAAGGACCAGCTTGGCGGGAAGGCTTCCCGGAGGTGCAGGCATGGCGGCAAGGGACCTGGAGTGCCTGTCTCTCTGGAGGGACAGTGCCCACTGCTACTGTTTTATTTTTTAAGTTTAATTGACACGTAGTAATCATGTGTATTTGGGGGTACAGTGTGGTGTTCTGACATAGGCTCACTGCGTATTACCAGGTCAGGGTACTCCGCATGTCTGTCACCTCCAGCCACCAGCATTTCCTTGTGCTGGGAGCATTCAAATCCCTCTCTTCTACGTATGGCGAAATGAACAATGAATGACTGTTAACCGTAGTCACCCTATCACCTTATCGTGCTGCAGACACCAGAGCTTATTCCTCCTGCCACCTGCTGCTCTTTGAGGGCTGTTGGTGGCCGTCTGACCTGTGCCCTCTGAGTGAGTGTGTCATTCCCTCTTGTGACAGGAGATCAGTGGCTGGTACTACCTCCTAGGGGAGGACCTGGGCCGCACCAAGCACCTGAAGGTGGCCAGGCGACGACTGCGGCCCCTGAGAGGTGCGTGTGTTTCCCCAGCACCCCTGCCCCTCCCTCCCTTCCTGCATGGTCTTTCTCTATGTGTGGCACCGGGCTGCTCCAGGCTGCTACCCGTCCTCTGGGTCCAGGGACTTCCCATGAGCACCTGCCAGAGTGCAGGCAGCCTCTTATCCAGGTCTCCTTTATTTACCTGGTTGGACGTTCCTGGGAGGGTCGTGGGCTCAGCTACCCTTCCCTGTGTCTCAGGGATCCCCTCTCGGCACTTGCTGACCTTGGGGCACCCACTTCTGCAGACAGGGTGATCAGGCCTGACCATGAGGCTTGAGGCTGAGGATGTGGATTTCAGGTCTCCTTCAGTCTGTCCCTCCCCCATGCAACCAGGCTCCTGAGCCCTAGCCTGGCCTGAGCCTCAGGCGTCCCTACATTCCGGAGGTTGGGAGGGGCCGAGTAGCCAGCTGGACCCATTGCCCAGCCACGTCCTCTGGGTGGTGTGTGGATGGACCTTCACCTGCCAGCAGAAGCTTTCTGACTCTGCTCTGTCGCCTTCCAGCCCCACTGCTGAGACTGGCAGGAGGTGAGGATGCTGAAAATGGGGAGAAACTCAAGGTAGGCAGGACAAGCCTGGGCAGGGCTGGTGGGACCCGGACGTGGCTCGCAGGGCTCCAGGGCGCCTGCATCCGTCCCCTGGCCAGGAGACCCCTAGGAAGGCCTGACACATAGCACATCGTGCATTCTGAAGGGAGGGATTATTTCTTGACATCTATAAGGCCTGTTATAGGAAATGAAGGCTTTTCTCAGATTACCCACGACTGCGGCGAGGGTGGAGAGAAGAGTCCAGCCCCACCTCTAGCAAAGAGGAGTCTGGATTCTGCTGATGTCAGGTCTCTAGAAACCTAGTTCTCCCCTTCCCGTAGGCCCCCGGAGACGCCCCACTCTGGTGCTGTGGCTGAGTCATCCTCTCAGGTTAGGCCCACTTGATGTCGGAGAGCAGGCGTGATTCTGAGCCTGAGACTCATGGCTTCTCACCTGCTGGAGCTTAGAGTCCGGAGAGGGACCCTCACACAGGGATTTGGGAGAGTTTGCCCAAGTTCATTTCATCTCTACAGGGCAGGAGGGTGGGGGGACAGGTGATCGTGTTTTTTTTTTCTAACAACTAAGAGGTAAACAGAGGAATGCTCAGTGATGGAGCAGCTGCTCGGTTCCAGATGCTGTTACCGAATCCTCCCGCCACCCCTGAGGTAGCCTTGATGTCCCGCCTCGCTGACGAGAGGGATACGAGGTTCAGAGACGTTAAGTGATGCTCGGTGGCCACACAGTCAGCGATGTCTGGCTGCCACGCTGCCTGCCGCAGTGACTCGTCGGGGACATGTGACGTTGGCATGTTCCACTCACGTGTGGGTGTGCTGTAACCCACACACAGCCCTTTCGCTTTCATTGACTCAGATCATTCGTTCCCTCCCTCATTCATGAAAGGATTTCACCTGTGCAGGCCGGGCCCTGGGCTGGGGGAGGGATATGCGCGTGAACAAGTCCGAGGCCCTACCCTTGCCAAGCGCGTGGTCTGGCCGCACTGTCACCATGGTAGCCACTTGTGGCCTATGGCCACGGAACGCCTGGAATGTGGCCGGTAAGGCCAAAGAAACGAATGCTGACTTTTATTTCGTTTTAATTCATTTCACTTGACCTTGCTCATGTGACTCGTCCCTACCGTGTGGGACAGCATGGTCGTGCAGTGACTTGCCAGTTCTGTTTTCTGTGGCTTCGTTAGTTTAAAAGGTTTCCTTTGACTTTAGTGGGGGGCTGCAGATCTCTCTCTTTCTCTCTCTCTCTCTCTCTGTCTCTTGCTCCCTCTTCTTGCCTATCTCTGGGATAGTGGCCAGGGAGCTTCCCTGGTGATTGATGGGAATTCCGTGGTCATCAACACCGTAGGTTTCTCCATGCCTTGAGAAAGTCCTGCTTGGTGCTGAATTCTGTACCCCAGCTCTGAGCGCCTGGGGCATTGTTCCAAAGAGCATTGGATTTTCAGAAATGCCCGTAGGTCTCAGCAAGGAGGGTGTGATCGTCAGAGGCTGGGCTGGGGCTGGGGCAGTGCCCCCAGAGCTCACCTATTTACCCCTCACTGTGCAGGCGGGAGGTGCCTGGGTGACCTGCTCATCACAGCAATCAAAACTGGGCTAGACCAAGGATATCCTCTGTGGTCAAGGCTGTGCGTGGGTGGGAGGGCTTCCCCAGGGGCTCCCAGGTGGACAGAGGGAGCTGGGCTCACCGCGTGCTGTTCTATGGGATGTGACCCTGGTCCCGCAGGGCAGGCAAGAGGACCCGGGTTCTGGTCCCAGCTCTGCCACTGCCAGGTTGTGTGACTCTCACCTTTCTAAGCCTGGGTCTCTTCATCCGTGAAATGAGGAGGCCAGATCATCTGCTGATGTGGGAATCCCTTCCACGTCTGGCTTTATGGCCCATAGATCATCACGTCCTTAAAGCAGCCCCCTTAAAGCATCCTTAAAGTCTGAGGAAACAGACTTTTAAGTAGCGCTGAGTGGCGGGCAGGTCCTGACTCCCAATGTTTGAAGTGGGGTATCTATGAGTGTCAGCCCCCCAGGCATCCTTGGGTTCTTTAGGCGGGGTAAGTTCCTAGGT
>NW_006159542.1:4529465-4530982 GCF_000334495.1 Tupaia belangeri chinensis
AGGTTAGCCACTTGTGGCCTATGGCCACGGAACGCCTGGAATGTGGCCGGTAAGGCCAAAGAAACGAATGCTGACTTTTATTTCGTTTTAATTCATTTCACTTGACCTTGCTCATGTGACTCGTCCCTACCGTGTGGGACAGCATGGTCGTGCAGTGACTTGCCAGTTCTGTTTTCTGTGGCTTCGTTAGTTTAAAAGGTTTCCTTTGACTTTAGTGGGGGGCTGCAGATCTCTCTCTTTCTCTCTCTCTCTCTCTCTGTCTCTTGCTCCCTCTTCTTGCCTATCTCTGGGATAGTGGCCAGGGAGCTTCCCTGGTGATTGATGGGAATTCCGTGGTCATCAACACCGTAGGTTTCTCCATGCCTTGAGAAAGTCCTGCTTGGTGCTGAATTCTGTACCCCAGCTCTGAGCGCCTGGGGCATTGTTCCAAAGAGCATTGGATTTTCAGAAATGCCCGTAGGTCTCAGCAAGGAGGGTGTGATCGTCAGAGGCTGGGCTGGGGCTGGGGCAGTGCCCCCAGAGCTCACCTATTTACCCCTCACTGTGCAGGCGGGAGGTGCCTGGGTGACCTGCTCATCACAGCAATCAAAACTGGGCTAGACCAAGGATATCCTCTGTGGTCAAGGCTGTGCGTGGGTGGGAGGGCTTCCCCAGGGGCTCCCAGGTGGACAGAGGGAGCTGGGCTCACCGCGTGCTGTTCTATGGGATGTGACCCTGGTCCCGCAGGGCAGGCAAGAGGACCCGGGTTCTGGTCCCAGCTCTGCCACTGCCAGGTTGTGTGACTCTCACCTTTCTAAGCCTGGGTCTCTTCATCCGTGAAATGAGGAGGCCAGATCATCTGCTGATGTGGGAATCCCTTCCACGTCTGGCTTTATGGCCCATAGATCATCACGTCCTTAAAGCAGCCCCCTTAAAGCATCCTTAAAGTCTGAGGAAACAGACTTTTAAGTAGCGCTGAGTGGCGGGCAGGTCCTGACTCCCAATGTTTGAAGTGGGGTATCTATGAGTGTCAGCCCCCCAGGCATCCTTGGGTTCTTTAGGCGGGGTAAGTTCCTAGGTTTGCTACCCAGGAGGGCTGAGGGCCAGGGACTTGCTGGGAGAGGTGGTGTTGTTACAGAGCGGCTGTGTTTTCTGCCTGGGTTCTCCTCCAGTGAGGGGTGTTTGTGAGAACATTGGAATCACAAAGTGACCCATGGCGGAGAATGCAGCCAGAACAAAGGCGCCCTCTCCCCGCCGGGCCTGGGGAATACTAACTAGTTGACAGGAATTTTAATATAAAACTCTCCCTCTTCCTTGTCGTTCTGAGGTTTCAGGAAGCCTTCGGGCTTATCGTGCAGAGGCACACTGCACAGACAGGGCTCGGGGAGGTGAGAGGTGATTTCCTGCCATTCTTCTGTGGGGCGGGCTCCCAGGCGGTCATGCCAGGCTGACGGGCGCAGTGCGGGCTCCCGCTGCTGGGGGGAGAGCTGGATTTTCATGGGGCGGCAGCCGAGGCAGGGCCCGCCGGCATGCACCGA
>NW_006159542.1:4531570-4533113 GCF_000334495.1 Tupaia belangeri chinensis
AGGCAGGACCCGCAGCCATGAACCGCTTCAATGGGCTCTGCAAGGTGTGTTCGGAGCGCCGCTACCGCCAGGTGGGTGCTTGGCCCTTGGAGTGGGGGGCTGTGGGGTGTTAGGTGCAGAGGGCTCACCAGAGCGGGACCTCTCTCCCTACAAGGCCTTCCTTGCCTCCTCCTGTCCCGCAGGCTCATTTTTGTTCTGGGGGAGGACAGATAAAGGAGCTGGACCCAAGGCCCGGCCTGTCCCCTATCCCCATCCCAGCTCTGCACGGTGTCCTAACCACTCACTGGGTGGTGTCCACGGTGACATTATCTGACTGATAATCTGTACTTTTTATT
Organism: Tupaia belangeri chinensis; assembly: GCF_000334495.1. Lineage (NCBI taxonomy): Eukaryota > Metazoa > Chordata > Mammalia > Scandentia > Tupaiidae > Tupaia > Tupaia belangeri. Next base: position 4,531,906 of record NW_006159542.1, read on the forward strand.
TGGGAAGGAGATCTGGGTTAGCGAAGGCATCTGAAGCCAGAGGAGGAAAACGGCTCAGGTGCTGAGTAGCTGGGGGTTCCTGGAGGGAGGTTTTGTGTTTTCCTAACTTTCCCTGCTCCCGATGGGACGGCAGGGTGTCTGCCTGCGGTGTGTGTGCTGGCGTGGGAGACAGCATATTTCCGTCATGTGCGCACACTCAGGTTTTCCTCCTCCTAGCCTGATGCCTGGAGGCGGCTCAGGATTCCAAGGGCTTTGGGGTTGCCCTTCAGTTGCCAGGGTTTGACTTAGCAGCCTTGTCTCGGAAGGTGGGGCTGAGTGCGGAGTGCCGATTCAGTTAGCCCGTGCGCCTCTTCCGCCACTGTGCCAGGCATTCTTCCCTGCACAAAAGGAACTGGGTCGCGGGAAAGGCAAGAGATGTCCAGATTTCAGGAATATTCAAGATGGAAGGGAGCGCAGAAGTTGTTCTGATTGGGAAAAAGAAAAAAAAAAAAGTCCCTGCGTTCATTCTAATGACCAGACTGTAATCTGGGTTCTGACTCCTCTAACAGGCGGTGCTTAGGCCCCAAGGAGAGGCCCAGAGGGACCCTTGCACCAGGCACCTGCCCATGGGGGACCTGAGTATGCCTCCTCCAGCCCTCCGCAGGCCAAACCTTCTGTGCTTCCTGTTCTCCTGGAGCTGGGCAGAGCAGCCCCCGATGCCAGCATCTGGGTGGCAGTGGGACGATGCCGAGGGCATTGGTGGATGTCCAGAAGCCCTTGGTCCCTTTGAGACTGTGGACCAGGAGACCAGGCTTACTGACAGGCAGCGGGGCCAGGCATGGTATGGGCAGATCTGGGGCTGGCACTCAAGAGTTCAAGACGGTTCCTGCATTAGAAACCAGCACAGAATTTAGGGCATCAGGCTTTTTGTCAGACCTGGACTCAAATCCAGCTCTGCCCCCTTTTAGCTGTGGCTAGTGAGCAAGTCCATCACTTCTCTGAGCCTCAGTCTCCTTGGCAGTAAAATGGGGATAGTAAAATCCAGTGAGGATGCGGTGGGAGCCGGCTCAGGGTTGGCTGGCACATTGAGGAGCACTCAAGAAATGGTGGCAGCTGGGATTATGGTCTAGACATGACTGAGGACAGGCTGAAGGGCAGGATGATGGGCTGCCACGGGTGAGACCGGGGAGTGGGGACAGTTCCCGCCCTTGGGCAGGACAGAGCAAGAC
>NW_006159542.1:4533198-4574580 GCF_000334495.1 Tupaia belangeri chinensis
AAAGAGTGAGACCCACCCCCAGGAAGGACAGCCTCTGTCAGGAGCTGCCATGGTCCCCTCGCCCCCGATCTGAGGCGCAAGGTTAGCAGGGAGGGCTGAGAGCAGGGGCCCCCACCTACTCACTTGGAGCCTTGGTTTCCCTCTCTGCAAAATGGGAATGCTGAAACCAGCCATGCCTTCCCCTCGGGGCTGCGGGGATGATTAGGTTTTTTGGATAGTACCCTTTCAACATGGTTAGTGATCCTGAGAGACAGAGCAGACTTCTGCTCTCTTGCAAAGGCCCAGCCCTCACAGAGTCAGGAGAGCCGTGCTCCCTGACAGTCATGCTTCTTCCCCCCTTTGCATCCCCCAGCCAGCTGGGACTGTTCTAGGATGGCACTTAGGCTGGCACCCAGGGAGATGGAGAAGTGCCAGTCCACAGTCCCACCTGGATGAGGGGACCTGTTCTCCTGGGGCACACGCCTCTTCTCCAGACTCAACGCAGGGCCACTCCCCAAAACTGTTCACCCAGAGCCCAGGGTGTTAGGACTCGTTTCCAGGTCAAAGGACTGCGGCTGTGTGATGGGGTAGGATAGGGAAAGTGCTAGAAAGGCTGCATGATACCAGCTCCTGCTGGAGGCCTGGGTTGTCTCTAAAGCCCCTATAGCCCCCTCAGGTCCGGGGATGGACGGGTTCCTGACACTGTGTCGGCCTCAGGCGGCCCAGCCACCCATGGTGGCTCCTTTCCTCTCGCTTTGCACACTCACTCCTGGGTTTGTTTTTCTTTCTGTCTTTCCATTTTTTTTCTCTTCCTGTCTTAGCTGCGTGTTTTCCCAGAATTCTTATGGGAACGGGGTATTTTCCTGCCCCCTCCCCCTTCCCCTTGTCTGTCAGATTTCCTGTTTTACAAACTGGCTTTGACTCCAGGCCGGGGGCTGGTGGGAAGCAGAGCCTTAGAGGCTTTGGCAGCTTCCAAGAACCGTGATCACCATGGGTTTCTTCCTGCTCTCCTAACTCGTGCCTGGCCTGGGGACAGCAGCAGGTGAATGCCGGCACCCGGGCCTGAAGAGACAGCCCTTAGAGGAGAGAAGCAGAAATCCCCTAACAAGGCTGGCACCTGACCTTTTCCTGGGCTTGCTGACCTGACTTCCTCCTCACCTGGCCTGGAACACTCTTCTCCATGCTCCCCAGGCTCATGCCAAGTCCCACTTCTAGGGAGTCTCTTGCAGCCCCACCGAGCCCCTTCTCCTGCCTTTGCTCCTGCAGCCAAATGAGCCTGAGCCCGCGGAGCGCACCTCACGCGGCCTCGTTTGGTGGGACGTGGCCGGCCGTCTTCACTAGCTTAGTCCTTGCCGAGTTCTGACATGTGCCCAGCATGCTGTCCAGAATCAGGGCAAAGCGCTGGCCACACCACAGCCCTCGTGTCTTGCACTCTTGCTTGCTGTGCCTAGTTTGGCTTTGGAGAGATTTGTGTACCCTCGGGGCTCTCTGGAAGCCAGAGTCCAAGGCCTCATGTCTGCATAGCAGTTGAGCCTGGCATGCAGTAGGAGTCAGTAAGCATATACTGTTTGAAAAGCATCCAGATGGCAGGGTCCTTTCACGGGCCTTCTGAGAGTAGGGATGGGGCCTGCCTTGCCCATGGTAAGAGCAGTGGCGACTTTAGGTTCACCCGGGAGGCCTGACTCCCTTACCTGCAAGCTGTCCTCGGCCTTGAGGCCCCAGCTGTGGACTGCCCTGAGAACCCCCACGCTGCCCCTCCAAGCCTGGGCTAAGTTTGGGTGAGCAAGTCCCAGTGTCCCATCCGCTGCGCTCTGGGAGGGTAGTGGCCAGGTTGGCTTGGTCTTTGGTCTCTGGATAGGGCCAGCTCTGGGCCAATTTCTGTGAACCTCTGTGGGACAGGAGAAAAGGAGTATGGGAGGTGGGGGTCACAGGCCAGGTGGGCTGCTGGGGCCAAGGGGAGTGAGGTCCATTCTTGGACCCTGTTCACTCCAGGCTCTCCTGCTTTAACCGAGTTTATCTCCTGAGCTCTCAGCCTTCAGGCTTGGCCCACAACCCTGTGCTCAAGCCGCCTGAGCCAAGGTAGGGACAGTGAGGGGCCGGCCAGCTCTTCCTTGGCTCGTGTTTCTTGGAGAGGAGGGCCGTTCTGGGGTGGGGCCTGTGGGCTTCCCGACCGTGCAGTGAGGCAGTGGCCTTGAGGCTTCTGGAAGTGACCAGACAGGGCTGTGTCCTAGATCACCATCCCGAGGGGGAAGGACGGCTTTGGCTTCACCATCTGCTGCGACTCTCCAGTCCGAGTCCAGGCCGTGGATTCCGGTAAGTGATGCCAGCCCTGCTCACCACCCTGCACCCGGGCTTTGCAAACAGAGGATGCTACTGAGAGGGTAGCCCCAGGCTGGAGCAAAGTGTTCTGGTTTTTCTAAATGAAAAGAATAATATTTTTCAATGACCACAGATGAAATGGAGGCTTATGAAAATAGTCCCACTCTTTTTTGGTTTTTATCAAAATGAAAATAGGTTTTTTATATTTTGCTTCCCAAGGTTCTGAACAGGAACTAAACCTCTATTTTCTGTAACGGCTGCATGGATGGGAAAATGAGGGTCATTATAAACTCTACTTGGAATTGGTATTTTATTCGATTCCAGCCCAAATTGCATTTAAAAATTCCTTTCTTGCTTGCTTTCCACAAATAAAAGACTTCTCCTAATCACAGAGAGAGTAGCTGGGAGACAGAGCCAGAGCTCAGTGGTCGGGGTGACCCCAGTGCCTGTCCCTGAGTTGGGCTTGATGCTCAGTGCTGAGGGAATGAATGAAGTGAGACTGGCAGTGGGGCGGGGGAAGGAGCCTGAGCCAGCCCCGGGGGAGGCAGGCAGAGAGCAGGGGAGGACAAAGGTCCCACCCCCTAGGTCCTGAGAGCCACCAAGTTCAGCTCCTCTTTTCACAGATGCAGAAACAGAGAAAAGGGGTGGTCCTTGTCTGAGGTCACCATGGAAGCAAAGGGCTCTGGTCCTTTGAGGGGTCTTGTCTTCAGGGGCCCCTGAATGGCTTTTCTTTGTCCCTGCAGGGGGCCCGGCAGAGCGAGCAGGGCTGCAGCAGCTGGACACAGTGCTGCAGCTGAACGAGAGGCCTGTGGAGCACTGGAAATGTGTGGAGCTGGCCCACGAGATCCGGTGACAGGGACAGCGGGTGGCGGGGGCCCCTGGCCGACGGCACACCTCCCCCAACCCAAACCCGGGCACACTGCCCTGCTTTTGCCAGGCCTTCCTTTGCCCAGCTGTGAGCAATTCACTCTGCTCTTCAGGGGACCCGCTTCTTGGCCTGGAAATGGAAGGTTCAGGCTCAGAGCAATTTGGGATCCGGGAGCAAACAGCAGAGGAGACGCTCTCAGACAGACCCCCTGCGCCAGGACACGGCTCCAGGGGTTGCTTTCCACTTGAGCTAATTATTTCTGCTACCCAAGAGCTGAGTCCTTGGTTTTTTTAAGGACACGGAGACATTACCAATGTTTCAATTGCACAATGGGGACATTATTATTGTTTAAAATTTACTTATTTCTTCTGAGAGAGAGAGAGACGTAGCAGGAGTGAGGGAGAGACAAACATCCCCAGCAGGGGTTCATGTCACAGTGCACCCTCAGCCTCAGCCAGCCTGCCGTGCGCATGTGCCTGCCATGTATGGGAGGCTTCGGGATGCAATCCTGGGAACTTTTCTTATGGGGCTAGTTGTCCCACTGCCTGGCTCCCAAAAGATTATTCTTTAGAATGTTTGGTTTTCTCCCAAATTTTTCTTTTTTCTTTCTTTCTTTCTTTCTTTCTTTCTTTCTTTCTTTCTTTCTTTCTTTCTTTCTTTCTTTCTTTCTTTCTTTCTTTCTTTCTTTCTTTCTTTCTTTCTTTTTGGCCAGAGAGAAAGAGAGAGAGAGAGAAAAAACAGACAGACAGACAGACATGGAGGGAGAGGGAGAAAGCACCTCCTGATGGGGCATGGTCATGCTGTGATCCCTGGTCCTCCATTTTTCTCCATCCTATTAGGATTGGGAGCACGGCCATCAACCATGTGCACATGCGCCCTGCATGTTTTTAATTTTGTTTTATGGAGAGGTTTTTGCTATAGGGTGCGTGCGCTCACCAGAAAGAGAGAGATAGAAAGAGAGAAATCACCCCCCAGAGGGGATGGCCATGCCACAGTCCCTTCTCCATACTCCTCTTGGGATCTTGGGCATGCATGCACATGTGCCTGGCATGAGTTTAAGCCACTGGGTCTGGGACTCGAACTGTGGTTGACTACATGGAAGTCCAATGACGTAGCCATTATGCCATCTGCTGGTCCCAATGCCCTGCATGTTTTTTAAGCTATAGGGGCTGGGATTAGAATTGTAGTGGGCCATATGGCATTTGGCTCCCTTAACCATTAGGCCTTGAGTCTAGCCCATGGGTCCCTGACTTTTGACCCCCTGGGGTCAAACCTTTTAGGTTTGCTTCTGGAGTGACTGGCTGAGGGGTTGCTCTTAGGTGGCTTGCTTGTTCTTGCTTGCATGTCTCTCATCCATGACAGACATCATAAGTTGAGTGTGCGACTCTTCCCTGTTGAACCTGGCCCTGACTTCAGGGGCCTTCTCAGCTCCTGCCAGTCAACTCGGGTTGACCTAAGAGAATCCTCTGCCGTCTCTGGTTTTAGTGGCCTCTTACATCCCAACACTGGCGACTCCCTCTCTGCATCTGCTTCTTCCTTCTCTCCTCTTCTTCTCTGCCCTGCAGGGTCCCACCTTGATTAATCTTGGTCTGTGCCAACTCATTTCTCCATATGATCTTCCACTTCCAGGAGCTGCCCTAGTGAGATCATCCTGTTGGTATGGCGCATGGTCCCCCAGGTCAAGCCTGGGCCAGATGGAGGGGTCCTGCGGCGGGCCTCCTGCAAATCAACGCATGACCTCCAGTCGCCCCCCAACAAGCGGGAGAAGAACTGCACCCACGGGGCCCAGGCGAGGCCTGAGCAGCGTCACAGCTGCCACCTGGTGTGTGACAGCTCAGATGGGTTGCTGCTCGGCGGCTGGGAGCGCTACACTGAGGTGGCCAAGCATGGGGGCCAGCATACCCTACCTGCGCTGTCCCGTGCCACCGCCCCCACCGACCCCAACTACATCATCCTGGCTCCTTTGAACCCTGGGAGCCAGGTACGAACTGTTAGAGTGGGGAGGTCAAGGGCATTGGGTCCCTGTGGGAGCCAGAAGGACTCGAAGACTCAAAATGATGTTGTGAGGAACCTACAAGGGGCTGGACTTTGGAGCTGGGAGCCAGGACATGGGCTAGCTCTGCCTCAGTACGGCTCTCCTTGGTAGGGAGAACAGATGGGGCTATGCAGCCTCAGGGCACGGAGCCAAGGTCAGGGCATATGCAGGCTGGAAGACTTCACCTAGTGAGAAGGAAGAGCTTTCTAGCAGCCCTTGTTTTTCTGCAATGGAATGGGCTGTCTCGGTAGGTGGTGAGCTCCCTGTCATAGGAGGTGTGAAACCAGATATTGTAATTGCATCAGGGGATGATGGAGTGCATTCCTCAAAATATTAGTCCCATGAGATACTCTGAGAAAAAAGTGTTCTGAAGTCAAATACATTTGAGGAATATCTCATACTCTTCCTCTTTGAGGCCTCTTGCAACTCAAATATTCTAGGATTCCCTGTTTGCTCCAAACTCCATCAGCTGGTTATAGAACATCTGTTTTTTCCTTGTACGAGGTGCTCCACTTCCTATGCCCCAGCTATGGTGTCAGGGGCCCTGCATGGCTGCCCTGCCCTGTTCTGGGGCTCATATGGTTCTCCTGTCTCTCTCTTGCAGCTGCTGCGGCCCGTGTACCAGGAGGATACCATCCCTGAAGGTGAGTCTAGCCTGCTTCTGCTGCTATGCCCTGCAAGCCCAGAGAGCGGTGGTGGTTGGGGTGAAAAGGAGGCAGCTGAGGCCTGGCTCAGCTTCTCCCCTGAGCTGCAGGCCTTTCCAATGTGGTCAAGGCCATCTAGCACACTAACACAGACTCTCTTTCCTCTTGGGACCTTCTTATTTGTTTGTTGAGATTATTATTTTTGTTTTGTTTTGTTTTTGTGGTAGAGTGGGTGCACTCACCAGAGTCACGAGAAAGACAGAAAGTGACAAATTATCCACCAGGCAGGATGGCCACACCACAATCCCTTCTCTTCCATTCTCCTCTTGGGACACACACACACGCCCGGTGTGAGTTTTAAGCCACCAGGTCCAGGACTCAAACTGTGGTCAACTACATGGAAGTCCAGCGACGCAACCATTACACCATCTGCTGGTCCCCCTCTTGGGACCTTTTCTCCCTCACGAAGCCAGTGTTTTTCTTGAAGCCAGAACTGAAAAGGAAGAGAGAGAATCTTACCAGAACAATCTAAGAGACAGGGTGTTCAGGACTCAGGCATTCAATTGAGACTCATCCAGTTTTACTAGGCAATTAATGCATGCTAGGTATTATAGGTGACCCAGGTGGGCCTGCATGGAAGGGTGTCATGGGATTTGGACCTGGGAGGTCTCAAGTTGGAGTTCTCGCTGTGTGACTTTCAGCAAATCATGTCCCCTCAGTGAGTCTCAGTTTTTGATCTATAAAATGGGACCAATAATTTCTCCCTCAAAGTGTTGTTGGGGGGATTAAATGAGAAAAGGGTTGTGAGTAGTACCTGTATTCTGAGAGATCTTACCCAGGGGGTAGTTGGCTTTGACATGCACAGATGTCTCTCCTGTTTGAATGGAGTCTTCTTTGTCCTTCAAATCCTGGTCAGGGATGGACACTAGGTTCTAAACCAATTCTCCTAGTAAGCCTGAGATATCAGTCTTGACCCCGGAGCTGCCCGGGCCTTCTTTTAGGCCCTCTGTGCCCTCCTTCTCTTCCATTCTCCTCTTGGGACACACACACACGCCCGGTGTGAGTTTTAAGCCACCAGGTCCAGGACTCAAACTGTGGTCAACTACATGGAAGTCCAGCGACGCAACCATTACACCATCTGCTGGTCCCCCTCTTGGGACCTTTTCTCCCTCACGAAGCCAGTGTTTTTCTTGAAGCCAGAACTGAAAAGGAAGAGAGAGAATCTTACCAGAACAATCTAAGAGACAGGGTGTTCAGGACTCAGGCATTCAATTGAGACTCATCCAGTTTTACTAGGCAATTAATGCATGCTAGGTATTATAGGTGACCCAGGTGGGCCTGCATGGAAGGGTGTCATGGGATTTGGACCTGGGAGGTCTCAAGTTGGAGTTCTCGCTGTGTGACTTTCAGCAAATCATGTCCCCTCAGTGAGTCTCAGTTTTTGATCTATAAAATGGGACCAATAATTTCTCCCTCAAAGTGTTGTTGGGGGGATTAAATGAGAAAAGGGTTGTGAGTAGTACCTGTATTCTGAGAGATCTTACCCAGGGGGTAGTTGGCTTTGACATGCACAGATGTCTCTCCTGTTTGAATGGAGTCTTCTTTGTCCTTCAAATCCTGGTCAGGGATGGACACTAGGTTCTAAACCAATTCTCCTAGTAAGCCTGAGATATCAGTCTTGACCCCGGAGCTGCCCGGGCCTTCTTTTAGGCCCTCTGTGCCCTCCAGAGAGCTCGGACTCAGAAGTCCAGTTGGTTTGTGGAAGGTGGAGACCAAGTTTGCCAGGCGGCCTTCAGTGTTCGTCTTGGCCTGTGCTTGAGCCCCTCCTCTGGTGCCTTTTGCTGGAGATAGAACTGGGGCAAGAGAGAGAGAGAGTCAGGTGGGGAGAGAGAGAGAAAGTGAGAAAGCACTCCCTTGCGGGGATGGCCACACTGCAATCCCTTCTGCATTCTCCTCTTTGGATTTTAGGCCTACACACATACAGCATGCCCTCCAAGCCACTGGGTCCGGGACTTGAACTGTGTAGTCAGCCATGTGAGATCCAGCTGTCTTAACTTTATGCCATTTGCTGGCTCTCTCAATCTCCTTTCTAGAGAGTGGCGTTTTCCCAGTCACTAACAGGCTTGCTTTTTGCCATTCCCCTCTCTCAGCAGCATGAAGATGCTATCTATAGCAGGTTCTTGGAAGAGTGCCTGTGCTTTGTTTGGGTCAAAAGGGCTCCTATAAAGCTGAGGATCACTGATGGAAGGCTCCTTCCTTCTATCCAATCTGGGGCATTATGGCAACTGCACCCGATCTGCTGGAAAAGACTCTGTGTTTCTTCTGGGGGGCACATTCTGTTTGAATGGAGGTGCCTCTGCTTGAAAGGTGGTACCTTCATTAAGAGCCGGGTCTGGGCCTGGCAGAATTTTGCTTGGGTCATCGACTGCAGGAGAATGTCTCTGATCACCTCTAAGTTTGGAAGCTGGTCGTGGAGTAGGGGGGCTGGAGAGGTGGGTTTCCCTCAGGGAACATGTGGGCATGGAATCAATTCTCCCCCTGCCTGAGAAAGGCCTCTGGGTCCCCTGGTACGCTCCCAATCTGCATCCACATCTTCGATCCACTCAGAGAATAGAATACTTGGTACACCATGGAGGGCACAGTGGTCTGAGCTGGGGGGAAAGGCTGCAGGGAAATGATGATCACAGCAGTGATGACTGAATGCATCGTATGGCGGTCTCCACCTTACATCATCTATTCTTCCTAACCATAATCCTTTTTGGTATTCAAGGATATCTGCTTTTTTTTAATTTTATTTTTTCTTTATTCATGATAGAGTGGATATACAAGAGAGAGAGAGAGAGAGAGACCCCTTCCATGGGGTCTGGTCATGCCGCAATCCCCTCCCTTTAGTACCCCAGCCTGTTGGATCTTGGACACTTGTGTGTGTGCTTGGTATGTTTTAGACTGACTACGCTGGGGATTTGAACCATGGTTGCCCTGTGGGATCTGGTTTCCCTTGAGCAATATATTATCACTGCACCATGGAGCTAGCCTCAGTTTTTCTTTCCTTCTCTTTCTTTCTTTTATTTATTTATTTTTGCTTTGTTGTAGTTTATTACCTTTTACCTTGAATAAAGTCATAGCAAATTGTTTGGTTTAGCTCTCAGCAGCCCGCTCCTGAACTCTGAGGAAGCTTGCCTTCCTCTGGGCTGCCCAATCTTTCTTCTGGGCAAGGGACATCTTGGGACGGTTCCACCTCTTCTTTTTAACTTCTTTCTTGGGTTTCTTTTCATAGACTGGGTTCTCTCATATAGCAGTGTGAGCTTACTTGTACATCTCCTCCATCACTTCTGGAGTTACACTATTCTTTATGTACTGAGAGAACTGTTTCTTGAAAGCGTCATCTTCCTCATTAGGTAACGCGTGTAGTCTGCAACGTTCTGCCCCATGATGTGCTTCCAATGGACTTCTGCGTTAAATTCCTTGCTTTCAGAATCATAACCAGGGAATCGTTCGGTGCTGTGAGGGATAGATAAGACTCCACCCACTGCTCCCTTCAGGGCCCCAAAAACGTTATTGCCAGTGGTGGTTCTGGCAAGGCCTGCATCCAAATAGCGGGTGAAGGCACCAGGTTGACCATCCATGCTTTCTACGTTGTACCCAACTCCGGTCACTTCCACTTGACCTTCATAGATCTTGTCCATGTCAAACCTACGGAGAAGCCTGTGGGCCAGCAGCAGGCCAGTACGATATGCTGCAGCATCATTTGTCAGGCCAGCCTTCACACCGTATTTTGGTAGTTGGTGTGCATAAGCTGCACAGACTATCGTATCCCCTTCTAAACGGGCATAAGCGATCTGACAAATGATATCTCTGTTAGTCACATGAACTATCAACCTGTATTTGGGTGTGTTGTACTTATTTTTATCCTGGATCACCAAGCGTTTCCGAGCATAGTAATCAGTTTTACCCTCTCGTCGTCTTCTAAATTTCACTTGGTATCTCTTAAAGTAGGCCTATTCTTGATGACTTTAACAAATCCCATCCTGTGGAACAGAGACCCGTGGCCGTGGTCGACCTGCAGGCCCACAGCACTACAGGGGGAAAAAAGCTCAGTTTTTCTTTTTTACCAGGGATCAAGTCTTCATAGTTCCCAGTCCTGGGCTTCAGAGGAGGGAATGAAATTCAGGCCAGGAAGCCCCCCTTAAACACACTTGTGGCTGTCCAGAAGTTAAAGCTGTCACCAGGGTGCTGACCGCTCAGTCCCCCTCCTCTGACCGGGCTGCCAGGAGGCAACCTTTCAGGAAGGAGTGTTGAGCTGTCTTGAGTTGAATAGGAGAGAGAGTTGAACTGCCCTGAGCCGAATAGGGTCTGGTGCCCTTCCGGGGCCTGAGGCGCCTGCCTGCCTGAGGCTGGCATGTTCCCCAGGGCCGCTGGTGCCCTCGACATTGTCCCCTGCTTGGTGAAGGCAGCCCAGTCTCAGATTCTCCACTGCTGGGGTGGGATGGCTGCCAGGCCTGCCTTGGAAGCCAGAGCAGGGCTATGTAATTACTGTGCTTGGTCAGTGAAGCAGGTGGCGGAGGAGAAAGTGGTGGGGGCAAAGTTGACCAGATGCCATGAGGCAGCAGGTGAAAGTAAGAAGTAAATTGAGTTTACCTTCATGGACCCAGCAGCGGGTCCCAACCTGGACTGTTCTAGAAAAGGAAACGTTGAGAGTCAGTTTTGGAGGGCCGTACCTTGTTGCCAACTGCCATCCAGGAGTGTGTGGAGGCGGGCATGACCACCACATAGGCTGGGTTGATCCCACCCTGGCAGGTCATTTCCTGGCTGCATGACCATGGGCAAGTCACCCAACTACTCCAGGTGCCAGTCACCTTGTCTGTAAAGTGGAGTTCAGCAGACCTCTTCTCCCCAAAGGCTGAGGTACATGTCCGGTGGCTTATTTATAACACTTGAGGCCCAACACATGAGGATTCTTTGATAGCCCTGTATCGCTGGGCTGGGAAAGAAGAAATAGTTTCTTTTGAAAGTCTGAGACTAGGGGCCCAGGGCCCAGATTTTGGCATCTGCAAGTGGTTCCCTTCTTAGTTCTGGTCTGTTTTGCTGCAATCTCCTACTTGTCAGTCCTGCATGGTTTCCCCTTCTCTGGTGTAGGCCTGGCCATGTCTCAGTGAGTGAGCTAGTTCCAGGCAGATCCCATGACCCGGCTCCTGCCTGGTTTGAGGCTCATTCCGACATACCTTGCCTGTCCTACCAGTCCTCGGGGGGATTGCTCAGTGCATGGGGATTATTCTCTTACTCTGCCATAAGCCACCAAGCCCTTTCCCATCAGGTCTCTTTTCTTTTTGAGAGATTTTTGCTATAGGGTGTATACACTCTCCAGAGAGACAGAGAGACAGAAAGTGAGAAATCACCCTCCAGAGGGGATGGCCATGCCACAATCCCTTCTCCTCTGTTCTCTCAGGATCTTGGGCACACATACACATGCACCTGATGTGAGTTTTAAGATGCCGGGTCCAAGACTCGAACCACAGTCGACTACATGGGAGTCCAGCAATGTAACCATTACGCCATCTGCTATTCCTGTCCTATCCGGCCTCTTACATGAGCCTCTCGTTGACCCTGGGGCGGGCAAGGCAGCAAGCAATCTGTGTACCCTGCACTTCGCCGTGGAGAAAACTGACTCAGGGCAGGAACCTGTTCGGGGTTGCATAGCCAGTCTCAGACTTGGGAAGTCAGTGCTTAAGTTTGGTGTTGTGTCCATCTCCAATTCGGTGCAGATCTTAGGGTTAGATGGCAGTTTGAGCAAAGGAGCCAGGGCCTGGCAGCTCACGCCCCCGTGGGGGCGCGATTAAGGTCTGACTAAGGTCCTAGCCTCTATTCCGCCTACCCTGTCCTAGGCTTGTGCTCTCTCTGCCTCTCTGAGCAGCTCGCCAAGAGGCAGGAAGTGGTTTAAGTTATTGTGGTTTAAGTGTTGGCCCTGGATTCGACTGTGCTCAGTGGTCACTTGTGGGGGCAGCTGACTTGTTTTTCTCACCTTGCTCGGTGAGCAGGGCCCCCAGGTGGGAGGAGGAAACAAGTGTGAAACCTTCTGAGCTGAGTGTTTCCTCTGAGGCCGTGGGCTTTGCGTTGGTGGGGAGCTTCCCTGAGGTGTGTCTGGGGTCAGCCACCTGTTCACCCTTGGCTGCCAGGGCTGGGGGTGGTGAGAGGAGGCCCCAGGCTGGGCACCAGGTCAGGGAGGGCCTGTTCAGTTGCCCGCCAGCAGCAGGAAGCCCTCGGAAGGGGCCCAGGTGTGTGCAGATCACCATTGCTCTGGGGCTTGCCTTGTATGCAGGCGTCGCTGGCTTGTTAGCTCCTGTGTGTTTTGCTCCTTTGCCCATTTGATAGGACGTGATAAAGACTTGGTTGGGATGAGCATGGGTGTCCAGCAGTGTCCTCTTAAACAGGGCCCCCTGCCTTTGCAACCTTCTGCTCTCTTCCCTGGGGTTGGCCTTGTTTCTCTCTCTCTCTCCTTTTTATAATTGGAATAATTATGAGTTGGTGTCGAAGCCTTAGTACCTCCTAGATGCCATGAAGCTTTGGATTCCTAAGGTCCCTTGGGATTGAGTTTGATTTTCAAACTTGCTTTTGCAAGGGGAAGAGTCACGATGATAACAAAAAGAAGTAGGCAAGGGGCCAGCTGGTGGTGTGATGGCTAAGGCACTGGATTCCACATGGCCGACTGCGTAGTTGGAATCCTGGGCCCTGTGGCTTGAAAAACATGCTGGGTGTGCATGCATGCCCAAAACCCCGAGAGGAGAATGGAGGACAAAAGCCTGCAGTATGGCATCTCTTCTAGGGGGTGTTTTCTCACTTCCCCTCTCTCTCTGTCTCTGTCTCTGTTCCTGGTGAATGCACATGCCCTATATCAAAAAAGACTAAAAGAAGAAGGAGCAGCAGCAGCAGCACACAGCTCAATTTTGCTGCACACATGCAGGTCCCAGGCCCTGGCCTAAGGACTTTCTTTTATTTATTTATTTTTTTGGAAAGGTTTTTGCTATAGGGCACGTGCGCTTGCCGGACAGACAAGAGAGACAGAGAGACAGAAAGCGAGAAGTCACCCCCCACGGGGGATGGCCACGCCGCAATTCCTTCTCCTCCATTCTCCTCTCGGGATCTTGGGCACGCAGGCACACGCACCCGGCGTGAGTTTAAGCCACCAGGTCTGGGACTCGAACCGCGGTCGACTACGTGGGAGTCCAGCGACATAGCCGTTATGCTAACTGCTGGTCCTCAGGACTTTCTTAAAGTCTCACAGCAAGCCAATGAGCTTGGCCTGTTTTAGGATTTGAGGTGGATACGAGGGAAGCACAACCCTGACGGGGAGGTCAGCCACCCAAGGTCACCACGCTAGGCTCTGGGGCAGCAGGACTTGAGCATGGCCGTCTGACCTCAGCACCTGTGCTCTTTACCCAGACCTGGAACAGAAGTGCCGCTTTGTACTCCAGGCTGACTGATGTGAGCCAGGCTGCTCGCGCTCCCGGGGGAGGGAGGGCAGACCCTCACAGGTCCCGGGAAGGCCTCCGCCTCTGCTCCGCTGCTGACAGCAGATCCCTGTCCATGGGGCCTGGGTGGTGATGGGATGGGTAAGCTGGGCTGGAATGCCCGGGCTGGAGTGGGATGGTGGCAATAGGGGTGCATACATCCTGCCACGCGGGACAGTCACCACTCTGCTCCAAATGAGTGTTTCACGTGGGACTGTGAACCCAGTGAGGTCAGATCTTCTGATTTTCAAAAATATGAAGACTTTCTTTTTTAAAGGGATATTTTTGCTAAAGGTTGTGTGCACTTGCTGGAGAGACAGAAACAGAGAGATGGAAAGTGAGAAATCATCCCCCAAGGGGATGAGCAAAGTGTAATCCCTCCTCTTCCATTCTCCTCTTGGGATTTTGGCCACTCATGCACACCTGCCCGGTGAGTTTCAAGTCATTGGGTCTAGGACTCGAACTGTGGTCAACCATGTGGGAGTCCAATGCCTCAACCACTACACCACCTGCTGTCCCTGACATTTTGTAGATTTTACAAGCATGAGGCCAAACAGATAGGTCTAATTCAGGGCCTGGGTCACTATGGGGGATTCCTGTCATCACAGCTCCATCCTAGCCTGTGACATTGCCTGTGTATGTGTCATCATCTCACTAGAGTGACAGGGAATTCCTTGAGGCCTGAGACCCTCCTGAGGTCTCCTTCTGGTCTCAACACCTTGCAGGGGGCCTGGCGCAATCTACGTAATAGATGCTTAGTAAACTGTTGTTCACTAAATGAGCTGTGTTCCCTTTTTCTGCAGAGGGGATGCCTTTTCAGGGCCGATGGAAATGTCTGATAGCCCCGCTATGTCTGTTCCTTCCACAGAGTCAGAGAGTCCCAGCAAAGGGAAGTCCTACTCAGGCCTAGGGAAGAAGTCCCGGCTGATGAAGACGGTGCAGACTGTGAAGAGCCACGGAAACTACCAGAATTGCTCAGTCATGAGGCCACACACTCCACACTCAAGCTACGGCACCTATGTTACCCTAGCCCCCAAAGTCCTGGTGTTCCCTGTCTTTGTTCAGGTGAGCCTGTGGCTGGCCCCAGCGGCCCCCTCTGGGGAAATGAGAAAGAAGAGGGGCCTCAAGCCTAGAACTTAGGGATGGTACTTCATCCCAGGGATAAGATCCTCTTTTGGGAAAGAGCTTCTAGTGCTCAGGGTTCTGGGGGTTCTACTGAGGGAGCAGAGCTTCCAGGAGGACACGCAGGAGAAGGTGGGGGCAGGGGAGCCCAGCAGTGAGGGGCTGCTCTCCTTCCCCTCCTGGCCTCTCCCATCTCTGGGGATAGGCAGGTCACCACCATTGCCAGCTGTGACGTTCAGGCCTGCTTGTCAAGGTTCCCACTCACTGGCTCCTCTAGGGGCTTGTGCCTGGGCAGTAGCTGAGGGAGACCCTAGAGGTCTGGAGCATGTCTGAGCTCCTTGCTTTTGGAAGATGTGTCTGGGCAACATAGGCTGAGATCCCTCTAGATCTTCCTTCTCCTGCTTCTCCCTCTTCTTCATTCTCTTCCTCCCCATTTCTCTCTCCTTCTCTTTAAAAATAACCTTTATTTATTCCATTGCCCAGATAGAATGTTTAGTTATCTTTCTGCATCTGTTTACACACATACATGCAAAAACCCCAAACTGCTCTTATTCTATATTTGATATCTTATTGCCTTATTTCTTGATAGGGCTTGCATAGCTGTACCTCATGTGTTCAAGTTGGCCTCAGAACTGAGTCTGGGCCTTTGAGGCACTTTCCAGTCTCTCAAGTGGTGGTGTGACCCAGGGATCACTGTGACTGGGCCTATCCTTTTGCCTTTTTTTTCCTTTAATTTTGCTATAAGGTGTGTGCACTCACGAGAGAGAAAGAGAGAGAGAGAGTGAGAAAGCACTCCCAAGGGGCGATGGCCACACTACAATCTCCTCCATTCCTCCATTCTTCTCTAAAGACTTAGGGCACACACTCACACATGTTTGGCATGTGCCTCAAGGCGCTGGGTCCAAGACTTGAGCAGCGCAGTCGGCCATGTGGGATCCAGATGCCCCAACCACCAAGCCATTGACTGGCTCCCTACTGCCTTTTTGTTTTGTTTGTTTTAGAGGGATTTTTGCTACAGGGCATGTGTACTCACTGGAGAGACAGAGAAAGAGAAAGCAAGAAATCATCCCCCAGCGGAGATGGCCATGTTGCAATCCCTTCTCCTCCATTTCCCTCTCGGGATTTTAGGCATGCACACACATGCTCCTGGGGTGAGTTTCAAGGGGTGAGTTTCAAGCCACCAGGCCTGGGACTCAAACTGGTCAACTATGTGGGAGTCCAGTGATGTAACAATTACACCAATTGTAAGCAAAAATTGTAGTGTGAACAGTTCCCACATCACTGTGTGTTCTTTGAGCCTGTGTTTTGTAGTGGTTGTCCACTATCTATGGATATATCCTACTTATTTAACCCATTCTCTATTAAGATACTTACATTATACCCATTCTTTTGCTATAAATAACTCTGATGAAAGTCCTTGTGCATGAATTGCTTCTCCGATGATTTTCTTCGGGAGAGATTCCTAGAAGTTAAATGACTGGGTCGTGGGTCATAAACATTTTAAAGGCTGTTTATACATATTGACAAATTGCTTTCCAGGAAGATTCTATTTCTTTATCTTCTCTTCCGTAGCATCAAGGTGACACAGCCCCAAGGGCTTCATTTCTGCCCAGGTCTTCCTCCTCTGGCCTCTCTGGAATCCCACTCTGGCCCGACCCTCCCTGGTGGAGCTCAGAACCCCCACTTTGTTTGGATACGGTGCATCCCTGGCAGGCAGCCCACCTCCTCCTCAATAGCTCTGTCCGCAGAGCCTTGCCTTTGCTTTTCTGCTGGTCTCCTCTTTTTCCTAGAAGGTGATTTGAAAGTCTAGACAGCCACAGGAGTTATTGTTACTATTATTATTATAATTTTTAAAAGAATGATTTAACTTTATTTACTTATGTGTGTATTTATTTATTTTTATTTGACCAGAAAGGTACAGAGTGAGAGAGAGGAAAAGTGAGAAAGCAAGTCGCCAGGTCTGAGACTCAAACCGCAGTTGGCTATGTCCAGCCCCCTTAACCACCATGCCACCTGCCAGCCCTATTACTATTATTTTTTAAAAATTCCAGAGGGTTGGAGACCAGCAGATGGAGTAAGGATTTCATCACTGGACTCCCACATTGTCGACCGACTGTGGTTCAAGTCTTGGACCCAGTGGCTTAAAACTCATGCCGGGTACATGTGCGTGCATGCCCAAAATCCCAAGTAGAGAACGGAGGAGAAGGGATTGCAGTGTGGTCATCCCCCTGGGGGATGATTTCTCACTTTTTGTCTCCTTCTCTGTCTCTCCAGCAAGCCCACGTGCTCTATTGGAAAAAAAAAAATATGTCTAAAAAAAATTTCCAGGGGGTATGAGCACTTCTAGGCAAGAGACAGAGAGGGAAAGCAAGGAAACAACCCCCACGGGCCATGGCTATGCCATAATCCCATCTCCTCCATTTGTCCCTCACTTTGGGATTTGGGGAGTACATGTGCACATGTCTGGTGTGTTTTTCAAGCCTCTGGGCCCAGGAACCAAACTGTGCCATTGGCCATGTGGGATCCAGCTCACATACCCATTAGGCCATGGCCTGGCCCGGTTTTGTTTCTGAATTTTGTTATTTTTTAGAGGATTTTGCCTGAAGGTGCAAGAATGGGGGTGGGCTGGGGAGAGACAGAGGTAGTGAGAGGGAAAGTGAGATATCACCCTTCAGAGGGGATGGCCATGCTGAAATCACTTCTCCATTCTCTTCTCGGGATCTTGGGCATACATGCACACATGCCCAGTGTGATTTTCAAGCCTCCGGGCCTGGGACTCAAACTGTGGTCGGCCATGTAATGTAACCACTATGTCATCTACTGGCCCTTTGTTTTTTAAATTTTTGTAAAAAATTTAAATTGATTTTCACAAATTTATAAAATTGTTTAAGTTGTGAAATATTGGGTCATTGGAAAAGTCAGGATGCCTTTTTGCATAGAAAAACATAGAAAAGATACATCATGACTTTTCTGATGACCTAGTATATGAACTAAAAATAACGCAGCACTTTAATGTGCAATTTAACAAATAATTATGAAGCAAATACCCACTGAGATGAGGGCAGCGACCATTGCCACCGCTGCGGAAACTGCGTATGTCGGGATCTTGATGCTGTCCCTCCCCCGCGGTACCCAGTCGTCTGCCTTCATGACAGCATGTCCTTGTGTCCCTGTGGCTTTATCATTTATGTATGTTTCCCTAAATAACGTGTTTGGTTTGGCCTCTTTTTTCAACGTTATCTAATGAAATCGTACTGCATATATTCTTTTGGGTTTTGCTTCTTCTTTGGCTTCCCATTATTTATAAGATCCATCCAAATGTTATGTGTAGTTGGTGTTTGTTTCATTATCATTCCTCGGGCACTTTGCTTGAAGTCAGGTACTTAAAAGCTGTGCTATAAATACACATCCATGAGGACAAGTCCTGCCGGGTAATCCAGAGCTTATGGATCTTTCTGGGCTGGGCTGGGCAGAGTGATGGGCGGGGTGAGAGGCTTGGGTAAGAGAGACCCTGGGGAATGACAGCCAGGAAGGGAGTCACTTAGCTCAAGCGTGTGATGAATGTGGAGCAGGGATGGCCCTGACCTCCCTGGGGCTCAAGTGACCAAATCTCTTGGCATGTGGCTGTCAGGATGCCTGCTGGGCCTGACAGCAGGGACCTTCCTGTGAGGCGTGAACAGGACAGATGGGGGCGTGTGGGGGCTGGGAGGGCCCAGGAGCTTAATGTGGAGGGGCAGAGAGCTTGGGGGGAGGGGAGGTCTGTAGAGGGCCCAGGCGTGTGGTTGGACTTCCTGCCTGGGTGTTGCTCTCATGGTGAGGGTTGAGGGGGAAGGTGGCAGCAGCAGTTCCGTATAGGACAGGGGTGTCTGTCTTTCTGTTTCCATCGGTGCCTGAGGGGGCGTTTGGGTTCTCAGGGGGAGGGGGAGGGCCCGGGTTTGGTAAACTGCTCCTCCTGCCTGCACCATCCCGCAGGCCTCTGTGAATGTGCACTTAGCCCCAGCCTTCGTTTGTTTTCAGCCCCTGGATCTCTGTAACCCTGCCCGGACCCTCCTGTTATCCGAAGAACTGCTGCTGTACGAGGGGAGGAACAAGGCTGCCCAGGTGAGACCTACGCCCCGTTTCCCAGCTGAGCTTTTCTGGTGGGCTTTGTTGGCTCTGCTCCAGGCCCTTCACTCTTCTCTTTCTGAAAAGTCTTTGAGACCCACCCCCATGTTCTTTGCCAAGTAGCTACCCAGCATTTTCTTGTACCTTTCCAAAGCTCAACCATCTCTCAGAGTTGTTGAGTTCTTGATTCCGTCTTTGATAGTTAGACCATTTCTCAGGACCAGCAGTTAGTGTAATGGCTATGTCAATGAACTCCTACGTAGTCAACCACTGTTTGAGTCCCAGAGCTGGTGGCTTAAACTCATGCTGGGCGTGTGTGCATGCGTGCCCAAGATTCCGAGAGGCGATTGGAGGAGAAGGGATTGTGGCATGGCCATACCCCTGGGGGAGTGATTTCTCGCTTTCTGTCTCTCCATCTCTCTCTGTCTTTCTGGCGAGTGCACACGCCCTATAGCAAAAACCTCTCAAAAAAAAAAAAAAAGTTTCTCCAGGCCCTAAATATACCTCAGTGTTGATCCCATCTTCCTTCAAGGAGAAGAGATGTCAGTTCATCCCAGCTGTGATGAGTGACTGTGGGAGAGAAGATTAAATCTGCCAGCGCAAGGGAGTTTTAGGAGCATCAATTACTCGGGTTTTCTGGGTCTGTATTATCCCAAATCCTCTTCTGAGAGATCAGCCTGATTTCTCCTAGATGCTGGCTCTGTCAACATGGCCTTGGTGGTGGGGGCTGTGCCACTTCCAGATAAACTGTCCCCTGCTTATCTGTAACTGGGAGAACTTTACTCACACACAATCCCCAGAACTGGTCAGGTCCCTGCTCAGTCCCTGGACTTGAAGGTACTTGGGAATGGAAGTTGGAGCCCTGGGATAGCTGGGCTACTTGGAGGCCAGAAGGTGAGGGTAGGTGGTGCAGCAGATCAGGACTTGAGGCAGAGCTGGCTTAGCTGAGTCGAGGGACAGCTTGGGGTCACAGAAGAGTCAGAAAACCTGGAGGCAGGAAGCCTACATCCAACCTTAGCTGTGCCTCTGGCTCTCTTGCGACTGCTCCCCTCTTCCTCAACCTTCCCATCTGAACAGTGAGTCTATGTGTGTCTGAGAATGCAAGGGCAGGGGCTGAGGTCGGCTGGTCTCTAAGGGTCCTTCAGTGTGGCATTCTGGAACACTATATCGTGGCTAAAGCAGGAGATGGGTTTTGTTTGTTTTTTGAACAAGCAGACCCACACTTGGATATTCTAAATGATTATTATCTTTTCCTAGGAAGTTCCCCCGGGATACCTATTACTACCATACACGAATGCTCACTTCATTTCTGGGCCTCCTCTTTGGGAATTTTCTTAAGAATCCCAGCATGTCTGAATTGCCTCAGTGGGAGTAAAGGTCATCCGTGGAGTAGGATTTAAATGGTAGGAATGAGAAGTCCTGAGGCCGTTGTCTGGTGAATAAGTATGTGGTGGAACTAAGCTGGTGTCCAAGGGTCAGGGAGTGAGGTGTGGCTACGCATTCACCCGATGTAAAAGAAGGCAGTTAGAAATGGCAGCCACCCTGAGATAAAGAAAAATGGGAAGAGCGAGAGAAAGGAATAAAGAGAGGGGGATTTGCTCTTCTGCTTGTTACGCACTGTCATATCTGCAGACACTGAGCACTCACCGCATACCCCACTGCACATGCGTTTTACATGCTTGTTCCCAGTTCGCTCTTACAACACCCCCAGGAAAAGCATGATTGTCCCTGCTCCACGTGAGGAAACTGAGGCTCCAGTGAGATTACCCGGGACACGGGGATCTCAGGGATGGAGGCTTGATTTACACTTGGATCTGTCTGGCTGTGCTGTATTTCCCACCACCCCGTGCTGCCTCTGGCAATTCCATTTAAAAACAAACAGTGAGGAGTGCTTTCTTGCTTTCTGTCTGTCTCTGTCTCTCCAGTGAGTGCATACACCCTATAGCAAAAGTCTCTCTTAAAATAAAATAAATAAACAAACAAACTAAAACAAACACGGGATGAGCCATAGCCTGATTACAGTTATAGTGGGACCTAAGAAGTCTGTCTCGTGGATCTTTGGAAGCAGAGAATCAAGAGAAATCCACTCCCCCCCCACCCCTTGAAGGAAGTGATATGAAGATAAGTAAAAGAACGGTATTCCTTTTTCTTGAAGTAAGCTGAGATCTTGGTACCCAGATCTCCGGCCTGTTACTCAGGCCAGAATTAGAAACCAGTTCAAGAGGATTTGGACACATTCATAGACCTTTAGTGTCGGTTGGGCCCTCCATACCATTCCTTCTCTGTCACTTTCCAGTTAATGGTTTTCTGGCCAGTTTTTGAATGGCAGGGGCAGTCCCTCTGAGCAGTGGTTTTGTTCTTGGAGGGGCTAAGCTGAGAAAGTTCTTCCTCACACTCAGCAGGCATCTTTATTTCTGGGATGTTCCCCTTGGCTCTTAGTCCTGTCGGTCTCTTCTCCAGGCATGCTTCGTCTGTAATATCCGGGAGCTGGCTCGGGCCCACACATGAACTGCCCTCATCACATCCCCTGCCAGAAGTCACAGCCTTGATTAATGTGCCCTGAGATCAGACCAGAATCTGGGAGCAGCTGCATTCATATATTCAGTTATTGAACCTCTGCAATGAAGCTGGCCCCGTGCTCTGTCCCAGGAATACTATGAAGCATACAACAGACACACCCTCTTTTTCCACACTGACTCACTGAGTTTACCATTAACTAAGGCACCAAGGTCTTTTCTGCAAACCCTACCCTGAGGCCAGACTCCCAAGAGGAAGTTCAGTTAGAGCCTCTTGGAAGAAGTCATCCTCCAAGTTGTAAGGGATCCCCTAATTAACGTTTGACCCTCTGGGCAAACAGATGTGTCCTGGGAGCCAGTGTGGGAAGACACCTGACCGTCCCCCATGGCCTGTCGTGGAGGGCAGCAGGTAACTGCGTCATGGCCGTGGGCGCCCGATCTGTGGCTCTTGCTGTAGCAAGGCCAGCAGGTTGCTGGTGAAGTGGGAGGGGGGCCGCCTGCCTCCCCTGGCACGCTTGACCCTCTGCCCTGCCTCCGGCTGTATGCCAGCTTTGTCCTTTCCCTGACCCGACCTTTGGGGAAATTCTTCATTCATGCCTTAATCACTTCCTGTCTAGACCATATTCTCCATTCTGGGACTCGGCCAGAGCAGTGGCCAGGGGCTTTTCTCACCTCGCTCAGGGCTCCTGCCCTCTGCCCTCCATCCTGGCCTCTCTAGGCCTTGGCCTTGTGTTTTTTTTTCTTTCTAGACTCCTGATGGGTTGTCCCCTCCACCCCTTCTCCTACTGACTTCCCTGTGGGTCTGTGACACCTGCTAGATTTCCCTTGAGTTGGGAACATGAGGATTCACTGTGTTTCTGGATAGCTCAGAGCTTCTCCATCACTCTTCTCAGGTACCCAAGCTCTCAAATCCTCCTCAACTCTTGGGTCGTTTTCTTCTCCTCCCTTAACTTTGTTTTGGTCTCCTTCGCTCCTCTTTCTGGGTCCTTGTTTGAATATTTTCACGTTCGAGGACAGGACAGCTGTAGACATATCACTTCCTGTCTGTATAGTGAGAGCTTTAGGGTCAGCCAGACCTGTCCCTGGCCCTGTGACCGTGGACAGGCCACATAAGCTCTCTGAACTATACATGAGGGCAATGGCATTGTTTATAAGTGAGGATCCACTGAACAGAAAGTAAGTGTTGGACACACAGAGGCTTGTGTTGGGCCATATGGAGACAGAGCTGTGGTGGGAAGGACTTTGCATAGGGTCACCGCCAAGGCCCTTCCAACCCAGGGTTCTGTAGTCTTCACATGCGGGACTCCCTGGACATGCCAGAGCCCTTGAGAACCTCCTACTCGAGGATGTCCCCCTACTGTCCCTGAAACCTGGACTCCCTCAACCTATGTGTGTGACACTCAAGAAGCCAGGTGGCCCTTTGACTGTATAGGATGTGTTGTTAACGATCAAAATACCAGTCTCATTGCGAAACAATGCAAATTAAACAGAAATGTACAAAGTAAAATTCCATTCCCCGGAGTGAGGTGTGTGGTTGAGTATCATAGATATTTTAAAAGGTATAAATATAGAAAGAGTTATATTTGCTGTTTTACAAAATTGGATTATACTCTATGTATTTTTGCGCATTGCACTATTTGGATTCATGATAGACAGATTTCTATTTCCGTCCGTGTAGCTCCATTTTACTTTGCTAACAGTAGCATAATATTCTACCATGAAGGTGGTTTAATTTCTTTTATCCATTCTGTCTCTCGCTCGCTCTCTTTTTAAAAAGAATTTGCCATAGGGTGTGTGTGCTTGGCGGGCATGGTCATGCCACAATCTCTTCTTTTCCACTTCTCCCTCCTTTTGGGACTTTGGCTTGTAGGCAGTCCATCACAAGTCCCAGGTCTGGGGCTGGAACCACACTGTCAGTCATGTGGGATGCAGCACGTTAACCACCAGGCCAAGGGCTGGCTCGATCTATCTTGATAGGTGTTTATGTTATTTTCTTTTTTTAAACTACAGAAATGCTGCTGAAATGTCCGTGTATGTTCATTTTTTGTTTGTCCATGTGAGGATTTCTGGAGCATAGACTTCGGTGTGGCGTTAACGGTTCATCTTTAGCAGTTCGATGGCTAAATGTCACTACGTCGACTTTTAAACTTTGGCCACAATCCAGTACATGCTGTGTCCCCTCCTTAGGTGTCAAGCCCTTCTGGCTGATTCTCCTTACTTCAGAAGAGTCCAAGTGTCAGGTTTTGACACTTCCGAGGGACGTTCACGAAATTAATAATATTTCGTTTGCTTTGGAGAATCTAAAATTGGATTCCATTGCTTTTGACTAAAGGCCCCTGCAGGATTTACTAAACAAAGAACAGTGTAATCTGTAGAGGCATTAAAGGATTAAGGGGATTTTCTAGCATAAAAATATGCTGAGCATGCCTGTCAGTTTACCTAGAATATCTAAAAATAGCTTTCTCTTTTATTTTTGGAGTAGCTAGTGTCTAAAAGACAGAAAAGTTATGTGCATGTCTGTATTGGAGCGTAAGTAACTGACTTTTTCTCGAGCTGATTTCTCATTAATGCAGTTAAAACGATCTGCTAGTAATTTGGTAATCTTACCTCACAGCGCATGATGCTTGGTTCCATCTAGAAAGAGCTTGTGAAAGATGCCTGTGAGGGAGCCAGGCAGGGACTCTTTCCCAGGGTCTGTACTGATGAGAACACGGAGGCTGAGTGGGTTAAGGGAACTTAATTCTTGTGTGGCTAGACAATGAGGCAGGGGCCTCATCTAGTGCCCTTTCAGTCAGATACTTACAGTTAAATAAGAGCACATATGGGACATCACACAGTTCAAGGGTAGCTCCAGCCTCCAGCCAAGGGTGTTGTACTGGAGACCCTGGGGCATTTGGTCAGGTAGCCAGGGAGGCCTGCTGGGGTGTCAGGCTGCAGAGAGGCTTGCAGAGGCCATCTGCCGTGCAGGGTGAGACCCGCTTTTTCCTTCTGTTTGCTTTTTCCTACTTTGAGGTGTGGCTGATTAGGGAACTGGAGGTTGAAGAGGCCTTATTTTTTTTATTTATTTATTTTTTTGGAGAGGTTTTTTGCTATAGGGCTCGTGAGTTGCCACAGACAGAGAGAGACAGAAAGCGAGAGATCACTCCCCGGGGAGGATGGCCATGCTGTAATCCCTTTTCCTCCATTCTCCTCTCGGGATCTTGGGCACGAATGCACATGTGCCTGGTGTGAGTTTTAAGCCACCAGGTCCAGGACTCGAACTGCAGTTGACTACATGGGAGTCCAGCAACATAGCCATTATGCTAACTGCTGGGCCCAAGAGGCCTTCTTGACTGCAAGTCAGGCTCCTGCTCTTGGCTGAAGCCACTGAGAGTTGGTCCAGATTCTGCCTCAGATGACGGAGATGTGGTCCTTGGACCTGCAGGGGAGGCTGTGGCTCCCAGGCTGCAAGGGCCAGCAGTGCAGCCAATTCTGTTTGCTCTCCCGATGCAGGTGACACTGTTTGCCTACTCAGACCTGCTGCTCTTCACCAAGGAGGACGAGCCTGGCCGTTGCAACGTCCTGAGGAACCCCCTCTACCTCCAGAGTGTGAAGCTGCAGGAAGGTAGGCCAGTTCCCCAGATGCCCCGGCCTCCCACTTGCCTGGTGTCCCACTGCTTGGCAGTGTGGAGTCCCAGTTTGGGTACCTCTCTGGGATCCGGGCAGCACCATCATGGGGCAGTTGAGTGTGTGCTGTTGGGCTCTGTCCCTGGACTAGGAGGCTCTCACACACTGGCCTTCCACTCCAGGTTGGCAGACCTTGAGATGTACCCTGAGCTTCCTGGGGAGACTGTTGAGTAGGGTGGGAAGAGCTCTGGTCTCCAGCAGACCTGTGTCTAAACCTTGGCTCTTGGGCCTTATTAATAGAGAGACCCTGGATTAGTTCCTCAGCCTCTCTGAGCCCATTTCCTCATGTGTAGTTGGGGATAACAGCAGTATCTCAGAGGCTGTCATGAAGATGAAATTAGGTCACATATGCAAAGTGCCTGGCCCACAACAGGTGCCCTATGAAGGCTAGTTGTCACCCCGCTCACCTCACATATCCATGAACAGAGAGGCCACTACCCCGTCTCCTCCTGTGTCACGGCCCTGGCCAGTGCCAAGGCAGCTGGGGGTGGCAAGCAAAAGCAAATTTCTTTTCCTTTTTTTTTTTTTTTTAAATAATAATATTGTCAGAGAGAGTGTGTGCTCACCAGTGAGAAATAGAGAGATGGGGGTAGAGGGAGTGAGAAACCACCCCTGGGGAGTGGCCATGCTGGAATTCTTTAACCTCCATTTCTCCTCTTGGGATTCTGGGCACACCTACGTGCTAGGCATGTTTTTCAAGCGTCTGGGTCCAGGACTTGAACCACCAAGTTAGCCATGTGGGACCCAGTCACCTTAATCAGCACACCATGGGCTGGCCCAAGGGTGAATTTCTAACCTAAACTTTCCATCGTGCCCTCCTCCCCTGGCGGAGCAACGGGAAGCCAGCTGGGAGTATCTGTTGAGCGGTTTGGTTTGGCGCCTGAGGTCTCCGCTGCAAGGGGCTCGATTTCCTCTCCCAGATTATGAAAACAACAACAGACCTGTTGGAGCATGGGTGACAGGGGCAGGGAGGAAAATATTAGCCTGTGAAAGAATTCTGTTTTGGCGAGTTTTGCTCCAGGAAAACTTCCTGACTGTTTGCAAACCCATCCTGTGAGCTTGGTGCCCGGGCAGTTCTTCCTCCTTGGAAACCCTGTCAGTGTGAGAACCTCCACTCTTGCCCCCCCACAGGAAGTCACTTACAACTCTCCTGCTCTGACTTTCTCCTGCCCCAAAGCAGGGCATTCCCTGGGGGAAAGAGCAAGTCACTCCCCCTAGGACGGGCTCAGTCTGACCCCGGAGCCGTGCAGAGGGGCAGTGCTCTCAACTTCACCTCAGACCCTGGCCTCCTGGGAGCACCCCTGTGCCCATTGGAGGGGAGCAGGTTAAAGTTCCAGGCCCCAGCCCCCGCCTCCTTGGAAATTCTCCTTGTACCCCTGTTCTCCCACGGGAAGGCAGCACACTCACACACGTGCAGTAACTGAAAGGTCCCTTCTCTGTTTCCCTCTCCCTATGAGGGGTGCTCAGTAATTCACACTAATCGATTATAAGAATGAAACCCTTACCCTCTCGTGTACTTGACAGAGCTGGGCCACAGGCCTGGGACCTGCGTCTGCTCAGTTTCCTGCAGAAAGGATGGAGGGGAAGGGGGCCTCAAACTGGCTGCGCTTTGGGCAGAGGTTGGAGGAGAGAGGGCTGTGGAAGAGCAGAGGGCAGTAGCTGGGGGTCTGGGTCTGTGCGGCTTCAGCTGGCCCTTCCCCTCTCTGGCCTTTAAGGTCTCCAACCACAGTAGGGCTGGGCCAGCCCTCTGCTTTCCCTCCCAGCTCTGACACCCCTGGACAGGCCCCCAAGGGTGCTAAGAAGCTAGATAGTTCCTTACTGTCCTGCCTTTACTTCTCAGGGGTCCTGGACTAGGAATTGACTGGGTTATTTTCTTCTGGAGCTCCCAGACCCAAGACCTGAAGTCGGGCCGGGGGAGCTCTGAGCTCCATCCTCCACCCATGGTGGTGGTTGAGCAGGAATTGTGGCTCCCAGACCCAAGACCTGAAGTCAGGGGCCGGGGGAGCTCTGAGCTCCATCTTCCACCCATGGTGGTGGTTGAGCAGGAATTGTGGAGCCAGAGAAATAAGACTCTTCTAATGCTGAGCTGTGCATGAGCAGCAGCCTTGGCAGGCATGGCTTTCTTGGGCTGGAGACCAGTTCCTGTCCCTGCAGATGCCAGGCAAGCTAGATAAGGGCCGAGGTAGCCAAGACAGCGCTTCTCAAGAGAGCTGACTACGGCTGCCATTAGAGCCCATTGGGAAAGGGGTCTATGTGCATGTGTGCGTGCATGTGTACATACTTGTGTGTGTGTGTGTGCATGTGCATCTGTGCATCTGTGCACCTGCCCTGGATTTATTGGACAGATGGTTTAGGGCAGACCTCCAAGGGGCCTGATTGCTGCTGAGAGTGAAGGAAATGGCTCCATAACACTGAGCACTCAGGGTGCACATTCCGGCGCTCCAGTGTCTTGCCAGGCATCAGCAGAGCCCTCACTTCTCGCCGTCACCACCCCTTCTCCCCTGAGAATGGCTCGCGAGCCCAGAGGGTCACGGAAGTCCAGTGACCCCTTCTCTTGCAGTCCGAGCTAAGCCACAGGACCCGATGTTCCGAGTCCTGGCATCCGGTTTCCTGCCCGCCTCCCCTGTGCCCCCAGAGACCCGCTGCTGCAAGGGCCTGAGTGAGGCTTTTAAGAGATGCATCTGGGGCCTCAGCTGGAGCCTCTGTTGGCAGAACAGCCTCTGATTAACACTGCTCACTATGCCTGGGTCTTGTGCTTGTCTCTTTCAAATCAACATGTGTGTAGAGTTCAGGTTGGGGAGAGGAGATGGTAAACAAGAAAGACACTGAGCCTTTCTGGCCGATGGGGCCGAGGACTACTCCATGGAAGGGGGGGACTCTGCCCCATCCTAGGGACCAAGGACTCCCTTATGTGACTTGTCTGAAGAGTCCTTAGCTCTGTCAGCCAAGCATGGGCCATCATGGTCGCTTGGTGAATGTTGGGTGAATGAATGAATGACTATAAGGGGAGCTGGGAGGTGAGGATGCCTTCCTCCAGGGCTCAGGGCTGGTGCCTGCTTAAATCCTCCTTCCCCCTACTACTCAGCTCCTCCCAAGCTTCAGCAGGGGCTGAATGGCAGTGTAATGGGAACAGGCGGAGAACTGGCGCTAACAATTGGGACATCTCCGGTCAGCCGGGGCCCCATTGTGGTCTCTTCCTGTCTCTGCCTCCTGCTGGTTTTGCTACTCTTTGTGTTTCTGCCTCCCAGGCGGCCGGCATCACGCCCCCAGTGTGTCTTCCTGGCCTGCTCTGTTCTCTCAAACAGCCTGGAAATATCTAGCTGATTCTTGGGCTCTCCATCCAGCCTGCGGAGCCAGGCGCCCAGTCTCTGAAATCTGCTTCTTAGGTCTCAGCTGCTGGATTGCTTGGAGTTCAGTCTTAGCCGGTATTTTCTGAGAAGGTCCTCGGAGCCCATCTCCACGCTGGCTGCTGTGGAAGAGACCATGTCCCTCTGGAGCTCAGAGCCTGGTGGGATGACACACAAGTAAACTATGGAGGAAGCGAAGTGTGGTGTAGTGGTCAGGGATGCAGAATTTGAAGACGGGCCATCCAGGGTTCGATCCACGTACTCACTCTGTGCCTCATGCAAGTTGTTTCCTTCCCTGGACCTCAGTCTTTGTATCTAGAGAATGATGACAGCAACCCTCCCGGCTTGCCTCAGTGGGCGGAGAGGGCCTGGTGAATGGTTAGGTGTAGGATCTCAGACTAGGTGTTAGTGGGCCACAGGAAATGATGGGGGATTCGAACCTGGGCCAAGAAGTCATCTCTGGTCTGTAGCCCCCCTATACGGGCCACACATTTCTTGGGGGAAAGTGAGGCCCACTCTAGAACCAAATGGTTCCTGAGTTTTGAAATGACAGTGGCAGCTGGGAACCCCACATGCATGCTGCCTCGGTGGCCCTGCTGGACTGCACTAGATCCCAGTTCTGATGTTCCAGAAGGGGCTGAGGTTACCCTCCTGGGTCAGCCCCCTGTAGCCTGCCTTCCCGCAGCTGCAGCTCCTCCTTGGCACCCTTGGCTTCCTGGGATTGTTGTCTTGTGCAGCTCCGAACCATGCTGAGCACTGCCCCCATTCCTGCCTTCTCGCCAAGTGCCGCCAGCGCTTGGCTGTGGCGTGGAGCCGACTTCAGTGAGAATGTGCAGCCAACGCAGGGAGGTCAGGCCCATGGCGAGGGGGCGTGCTACAGCACAGAACACGGCTGAGGCCCTCCATCAACCATCCCCTGCTGCAGAGATGCGTCTTAGGGTGTGTCCCTCCACCTTGGCCTCTTGTTTCCTGGAGGCTCTCTTCTCTTGGCACTTTCCTCCCTTCTAGAGCTTTCTCTTTTCTCACACCAGCTTCCCAAACCTGAATTTCAGTTATTTTCTCTCATCCATCTCTGTGGCTCTTCCCTAGCACTAGGGTCTGTTTCTGAAAAGTCATACCCCAGTGTTTTCTTAAACAAAAAGAAACCACCTCCTCTTGTTCCCACCCTCAGTAACACCAGGAACCAGCAGAAGCTTTGCAATTCTGGTTTTGGGAAACATGGTGGACCTTCTGGGCAGGGCTCCCTCTCTCCCTGACCCATTCCAGGTGGAACAAGTAGAAGGTTTTCTTACTAAGTCCAGAGTGAACCCCATTTACTTAGGGGCTATCCTTCTTTGGCTCTGGCTGGCAGACCCTGGCCCTAGGAATATTTTTGTGCAGGCAATTGCTTATGCTTGCTTCAGGAGGGCCTCGCCTTCACCCATGGCAGGGCCCTGACTCACTGCTTTTCCTAGGATTTGGCTTGACCCACAGTCTATTTTTATCCTGATGCCTTTTCTTCATGACAAGTTTTGGGTTCTTTGACAGCTTCTCTGATTCAAACAAATGCGGGGTCACTTTGAGCACAGCACTGGGGCTGCTGCCTTGACAGGACAAAGGGCCTGGGTGGGACCTGTGTGCCGGATGGACACTTGAGCAGTGGGACACAGAGAGGGTCAGAGTGTAGGCTCTGGAGCCAGGCTATCCAGGTTTAAATCCTGACTCTCTTCCTCACCACCTGGAGCAAGTGATGTAATCCATCTGTGCCTCTGTTTTCCCCTCTGAGTCCTGGCTGATAATAATCCTTGCCTCCTAAGGTGGCAGTGAGAGTTGAACTTATGCACGGAAGCATTTGAACGTGCTTGGCACGTAGCACGATGCTCCTCCACAATCCTATGGAACTTCATGAGTTCAATATTCTCTATGCTGTATAGTTGATTCCCTCAAACATGACAGCTGGGCCAGCCAGTGGCATGGTGGTGAAAGGAGCTGGATCCCACATGGCCAAGAACATGGTTCAAGTCCCAGACCTGACAGCTTGAAAAACATTCTGGTTGCATGTACATGCGTGCCCAAAATCCTGAAAGGAGAAATGGAGGAGAACGGATTGTGGCATGGCCATCTCTCATGGGGGGCGCTTTCCTTGCCTTTTCTCTTTCTCTTTTTCTTTCTCTTTCTTTTTATTTTTCCCTCTCTCTCTGTCTCCAGTAAGTACACATGCCCTCTAACAAATTAAAAAAAAAAAAAAAAAGATAGCCTGAAGCCTAGGCATTGACTCAGTGGTAACCTGAGTGCCTTTGCCTGTGCTGTTCCCACCTCCCGGAGTGGCCTTTCTTCCCATGCTGAGTTCTATTATGGCTCAAAAGGGTCCTCCTCCAGGAAGCCTTCCCCAACAGCCAGTCCTTGTACTTAGAGGCACTCTGCGCAAATGTTGATTGTGTTAGGGGAGGTCTTGTACCTCAGCTCCTGGAGGATGGTCTCTTCCAGCTACTCCTGGGGGAGAGGGCTCGGTGAATGGTTGAGTTTGGGATCCTGGGCCAGGGGTGAGGAAGATCTAGGAAGACACACAGAGGGCTTAGGCTCAGGGTAGGAAGCCATCTCTGGGCTCCAACCAGGTCATGATTGGGGATTGCCCCTTTGTGGCCCACACATTTCCTGGTTGGAAACACAACCTAGGAATTAAGTGGCCCTTGTCGAATTTCAAAATGGCGGAAGCAGTTGGAGTATTCAAAGTAAAACCCAAAGGTGTGCAGCCTCCACGTCCCTTACTGGGGAGATCTTGAAGAGGAAGAGGCTCCTGGGATAGATGACAGTTCCCTGCTGTTGGAGGCCCAGAGGGTGCGCCTGGCTCCTTCTCCTGGGAACGAGATCTTAGCATTCCTTGGGCCAGGCTGACCTGCGGGCAATGGCTTTCTAGCCATGATCACCCTGGTTGGTTATTTAGTGGGCTTTGTTCCAGAGATTTCTCTGTTCCTCTGCATCTGCCTCTTTTTCCCTTTGTCCAGCAAGCACCACACACAGCCTTCTGGAGAGACAGCTGCTACGCCCCAGCAAACTGCTGGGAGTCTTTAACCAACTCTAATGCAAATCTTACTCTCTGCTCTCTCAAAGGTTCTTCAGAAGACCTGAAATTCTGCGTGCTGTATCTAGCAGAGGTGAGTCCTTCTTCTCTCCTTGAGGAGAGAGCTCTGTGATTGAGTACTTGGGGGAAGATGCTGGGCTGGGTTCTAGACCAGGGTTCTGGTGCCAGCCTCCACATAGACTCACACAGTGGTCCTGGGCAAATCTGGAAGGGCAGTTTGTTCTGTAGAATGGGAGTATCAGTCCCTGCTTCTGCATGTCACCATGATTTTTTTTAAAGATTGGTTTGTTTGTTTGTTTGTTTCTGACATAGGGCCTGTGCACTCACCAGAGAGACAGTGAAGGGGGAAGTGAGAAATCACACCCTGTGGTAGATGACTATACCACAATTCCTTCTCTCTTGAAAGAGAGTCTATACTGGCCATACTCTGCAAGTGCGGCCTGGTCTGTAGGGGGTGACCAAGAGGAATACACCTTTTTGAGAAGGAATTTGTGTCTGAAAAATTATTCTTTTGGTCTCTGGCTAAGATAAGAGGTTCAAGGCCTCATGGATAGACTCTGGGGGGAAAGAAACCTTCAGGAGAGAACAGGGAATTCTAAAGAGGCAGTGCACATTGTCATAACTGATCTGGGGACCTGGCTGCCTGCCGTGCAGACCTGAGGGCCACAAGGGCATTGGATGTCCCCCTACCCCCACCCCATGTCAGCCACATCCCTCCCAGGGCACAAGAAATGGCTGGTGGGACCACTTCAGTGCTGAGCGTGGTCATTTCCAGGGTGCCCCGTGAGCAGAGTGTGGTTGGGGAAGTTGGGAGCCAGGCCAGGCTCCTCCACCAGCCCCTCCACTCTGGATTCTGGTTTTCTCGAGCACTCCTGAAGTGAGTCTCTAAGTTCTGTAATATCTAAAGAGCTTCCTGCCAGGCTGGGTTTGTATTTCCCAGAGATGAGCACTTTCACTCCATTGGCTTTCAGGGGTCTGTGACCTCTAAGCCTTCCAAAGATCATCGAAGAGATATTGATTTGGGGTCTTTTATTTCAGTAAAGTGCTAGGTGATCTGACCTCAAGGGGCTGAGGAATTGAAGCTCAAAGGCTTCTAGAAGCCTCCCTGTTCTCTTAATGGGTTGTTATTTAGGAGAGGCACATCTGTAATCAGGGAAGCCAAGTCACCTCCCTGCTCCATAACCCAAGACATTCTTGACACCGGCGATTTCAGATCCCATGGAGCGTCCCAAACTCACCTCTTAGCTGGAACTTTCAGCAAATGATTTCTCATCATTGCCTGATGTGCAGTTGGCACCCAGAGAAGGAACTAGGGGAAAGAGCGTCAGCATTTGGAAGGGCTTTTCGACTCTCCATTGAGAAACCCCCAATTGCCCGGGTGCTAGCAGCTCTGATTATTCCCCAGCTGTGAGGTCCTGGGTGGGGCTGACCTGAGCTGTCCATGTCTCTGGGTCTCCACAGGTGCCCCTCAGCCCCTCCACACCCATGGCACAGAGCAGCCCACGGCTGGCTTTGGAGTACACGGGGCATCGAGGCAATGGGCACACGGGCCAGGGACCCTTCTCTGATCCACGATCTGATGCTGGTTCCATTGATTGAAGAGTCTGGGCTCTGGGGTTAGACAGACCTGGATGTGAGTCTTGACTCTGCCATTTCCTGAGTGATCAGGGGAGACTAACAGATTCACCTCTGAAACTAGCCTGATGAGGCCTGCTTCAAGGGGTTGTAATGATTAAATGGGATCAGATAAGACCCTGCCTCCCAGGCACTTAGCACAGAGCCTGGCACATGGTGAGTTCTCAATAAATGGTCCCTCTCATTATTGTCAGCTTCATAACAAGGGGAAGAGCTTTTCATATTCATTTATTCTCCATTAGAGACATCGCAAATGATGTATTGATCTTTTAAAAAGAAAGCTAAGAGGACTAGTTTGCATTCTTCGCAATTTACACGGGGGTATACAAACAGGGCAAGACCGTGAGCTCCAGAGGAGGCAGAAGGCAAATGTGAATCCTCCTCTCCTGAGATCGCCTCTGGCCAGTGGCTCAACCTCTCTGAGTCTGAGTTGAATTTTCTAGTCTGAAAAATGGCAACAGTTGTGCCTCTCCTTCTACCTGTGAGATGGCCATTAGGAGAATTGAATGAATGTTTTGAGACTGTTTCTCAAAAAAGGTGAGGAGACGTCAATCATAGCTGAAGAGGTTTTGTTTATTTATATAGATACAATTAGTTCAGGGACAAGGAGGGAAACAGGCTAGGGGTGTGGGAGAGGCCAAGAGGAGCTAGGAGTCTAACTGGTTGTGAAGATGCTCACTTTTTTGCATTTTGTTTTATCTTTAAATAATCCATTTTTATTTTTAATTTATGTTTTTTAAGAATGACTTATTTCATTTTATTTATCATTATTAGTAGTAGTATTTTTTAATTTGGCCAGAGAGAGACAGAGAGAGAGAGAGAGTGAGTGAGAAAGTGAGGCACCAGTTTTGAGACTTGAACCATGGCTGGCCATGTGGGAGTCCAATTCCTTAACTACCACACCACCTTCCGTCCCCAAGGATGCCCACGCTTAATGTAGAGGTCTGAACCTGGTGCTGCAGGATTGGGCCTATGAGCTGAGAGCTCTGTGCCTGACCGAACACCTGCAAGTGTCGCTGGCTGTCACTTAGCCCCGCCTCTGAGTGAGTTACATGGGGGTGCCTTCAGGGCAGCTTACTGCCTTGACCCTGGGTTGAGGGCCCCGAGCGCATCAGTGTTGAAAAGGATGAGTAGGATCAGTTGGATCACATGCTGGATTAAGAGACATGGGTCACATGAGGCCCCTGATTTAGACAGGTTTCGGGTGATAGGAATTCAGCCTCTTTGGAAGAAGCTGACTTGCGCTGTCCTTCTTGGCCAGGTCAGTCTCCAATGCTCAGGCCTCCCCAAAGCATTTGCCCACCTAAGACAGCTAGTCCTCCCACTGGGGCCAGCCTTGGGCTTAGGTCCCTGGTGCCTTGGACGTCTTCTAGGTCCTCTAGCACTAGAGGGGCTTTAACTTCAGTTCTCTGAGCCAGAGACCAAGCCCCACTCTGCTGTTGACAGGCAATGTGGTCACCATCCCAGGCAGAGAAGCGGGGCTTTCCAAGGACATTCCCCAAGGGCAGGGGAGGGACAGTGGTTATTGAGGTGTCAGTAAAATGGGGATCATCACAGCTGCTACCTTATGAGGCACTGCTGGTCAAGTGCTTAGCACTCCGGGGCTGTCCCAGGATTCGGGGTAGGAGGCTTTCTCTGTGAGAGGGCCTCATAGCCTGGGGAGGCCTTCGCACACTTTTACAGGGAGAGGCCCCCTTTCCTGGAACTTAGAGCAGTGAACAGTCATATAAAGAGCTGCCAGTGAACCCCATAGCTGCTCTGAGACCCACCTGCCTTCTGAAGGCTATGCGGGACCAGCAGTTGGCATAATGGCTATGTCACTGGACTCCCACGTAGTCGACCGCGGTTTGAGTCCCAGACCTGGTGGCTTAAACTCACACTGGGCACATGTGCGCGCGTGCCCAAGATCCCGAGAGGAGAATGGAGGAGAAGGGATTTCTGCGTGGCCATCCCCCTGGGGGGTGATTTATCGCTTTCTGTCTCTCTGTCTTTCTCTGTCTTTCTGGCGAGCGCACGCGCCCTATAGCAAAAACCTCTCCAAAAAAAAAGAAAAGAAAAATGTAGGACTGGGAGGCTTGGGCCAGGGCCAGCTTTGTGGAGTGACAGCCTTTCTAAAGGACCATAGTTCCCCCTCTCCCTCCCCTTGCAGGGGGACCACAAGGAGACAGGGAGCACGGGGGAGTGGAGGGGTCCCTGGGGTCAGGGTGTGCCTGCCCAACCTGTTCCTCCAGGGGAATTCTAGGGTCTTGCTGGGGCGCCCTTCCCCTGCAGTGGCCTGGAGGTTCTGGGAAGCTGGAGGTCTGAAGCTGCAGGATTGCCTCAACACACCCATCCAGTTCCCTGAGGCCAGCAGGCAAGGCTTTCGTCCCGCCCCTCCAAGGCTTTTAGGGAGATCCGGATTCTGATTACTTTGGGGAGGAGAGGAATGGCTGGTACTCTGGGGACTCCTAGCATGGGAGGTGGCTCCTTCCTGACCAGTGGGGTGGCATCCCTGAGGACTGGGTTGGCTGACCGGGTAGCAAAGTCCCCAAATGCTACGAGATGATGATGAGAGCCAACCTCTGTGTAGGGTTTTTGCATCTGCTGTTTTTCATTTCTGGGACAGCTTCTGCCACACGCTTTCCTTCTGGCTATCCCTGTTCAGGCCTTAAGAGACCTTCTGTGACCACCTGACTCAAGTGTCACCTCTCCATTTATGACTTTGGTGACATTTTCACCATTTGTCACTCTACTATTTACCTGATTGTTTCCTTACTGTCCGTGCCCCTGAGCTGAGGAGCAGGACTTATTCTTACATATTGGCCTCTTTAGTTCCAGGACCTATGGTCCCTGAGCAGATGCTCAACAGGTATTTATTAAAGAAATGAACTGCTGGGGGACCAGCAGTTAACGTAATGGCTATGTTGCTGGACTCCCATGTAGTCGACCGCGGTTCAAGTCCTGGACCCAGTGACTTAAAACTCACGCTGGGTGCGTGTGCTTGTGTGCCCAAGATCCCGAGAGGAGAATGGAGGAGAAGGGGTTGTGGCATGGCCATGCCCCCTGGGGGGTGATTTCTTGCTTTCTGTCTCTGTCTCTCTCTGTCTGTCTGGCGAGCGCACACACCCTATAGCAAAAACCTCTTCAAAAAAAACCAAAATAATAAATAAAATTCCAGCAGTCAGGGAGAGTTTGTAATCCCCGATCAGCACACCTGGTGATGGGTCGGCACTCTGGGCATGCGGCCCACCCTGCCCTGACCCAGAGCCTTCTGTTTCGGAGGCGACTCCCTTGTCCCTGTGGCTCCCTGGTGCTTGCACCAAAGCTGATCTGGAGTTGACCTCATCCCGGAAGTGCCTCCGGTAAGCAGCCAGAGCTTACCGAGTGTACTCTCTCAGGACTGTGATCAATGGTCCCTGAGCAGATGCTCAACAGGTATTTATTAAAGAAATGAACTGCTGGGGGACCAGCAGTTAACGTAATGGCTATGTTGCTGGACTCCCATGTAGTCGACCGCGGTTCAAGTCCTGGACCCGGTGACTTAAAACTCACGCTGGGTGCGTGTGCTTGTGTGCCCAAGATCCCGAGAGGAGAATGGAGGAGAAGGGGTTGTGGCATGGCCATGCCCCCTGGGGGGTGATTTCTTGCTTTCTGTCTCTGTCTCTCTCTGTCTGTCTGGCGAGCGCACACACCCTATAGCAAAAACCTCTTCAAAAAAAACCAAAATAATAAATAAAATTCCAGCAGTCAGGGAGAGTTTGTAATCCCCGATCAGCACACCTGGTGATGGGTCGGCACTCTGGGCATGCGGCCCACCCTGCCCTGACCCAGAGCCTTCTGTTTCGGAGGCGACTCCCTTGTCCCTGTGGCTCCCTGGTGCTTGCACCAAAGCTGATCTGGAGTTGACCTCATCCCGGAAGTGCCTCCGGTAAGCAGCCAGAGCTTACCGAGTGTACTCTCTGAGCACTGTGCTAAGTAAGCCCAGATGCACAACGTCTTCTAGAAGGAAGTTAGCGTCTGGCTGGGGAGATGGGGCCGTGCCTCTTAACAAGGTTAAAGAGCAGAGGGGGATTGAAATGACAGCAGTATTGGAGCTGTTGCTGCCCTCCGTTAAGCAGATGTGATTGAGGGGATGGTTGTTGCAGAAGCGGTTACAGCTCAGTGCAGGCCAGAGCCAAGTGGAAATGAGTTTAGACTACTGGGGGCTGGGGACCAGCCAGCTGAGCACCAGGGAAGGTCAGTCATTGTGCCAGGCATTGGTGAGCAGCAGAGGCCCTCATGACGGCCAGACTTCCCAGAGGGATCTGAGCTGCTGTGTGGGTTCTGTCGGTATGTCTGTCCCACCCCTCATCTGGGCATTGTGATCAGAGGAGTGTGCTATGAGGGAGAGGGGGTCTGGGGGGCAGGGAGGAAGGAGCCTTGGCCCTTGGGTTACCCATGTCCCCCACTCCAGCTCCTGCCTTGTGCTGCCTGCCCCTAGGGATGACCTCATTGCCTCTGTTCTACCACTCTCAATAGGCCTCCACTGTGTGGGGAGACACTGCCTCCTTCCCTCCCCCACCCATGGCCTGCAGCTCGCCTGCTGGGCCTGAACCCACTTCCCTGCTCCTCTGGCTGCCTCAATGTCACCAGGGATTAGTGTGCATTTGTGGCTTTTAGCGGACACTCCCCTCCCGGTTGCGCCTCACTCTCCAGAGCTCAGGGATGGGCTTGCATTTGGGAGCCCCCTGGACCCGGGAGCAGCCCTGACCATCCCTTCTGTTTTCCCTGACGTCAGAAGGCAGAGTGCTTATTCACTTTGGAAGCGCACTCGCAGGAGCAGAAGAAGAGAGTGTGCTGGTGCCTGTCGGAGAACATCGCCAAGCAGCAACAGCTGGCAGCGTCACCCCTGGAGAGCAAGGTAAGCACCTTGCCAGTGACTGTGACCCTGGCTACCCCACTGTCCCCCTGCCAGCCTGGGCCCTTGTGCCTCCGAATGGAGCATGGGTCCAGCTCGAGCTTAGAACTTGGGTCTGGGGAAGAAGCTCTTGGCAAGGGGGCCAGTACTTGAGTGTCTCTCCCTCTTGGCGTCTCACGGGGTCTGTTGAGTGGGTTTGAAGTTGCTCTGGTAAAGCAAGAGTCAAATGAAGCATGACCCATCTCTCCCCAGCTCTGTTCTTGGGTTCGCCCAAGGTTTAATTTGAGCTGGCCTTCCCGCTGCTGCCTGGCACACACCCCGTAGGCCCCCACCACTGGGTAAGCTGTGCCCAGGGGTACCGCACTGATGTTTACCATTGGCCCGAGGCAGATGTAATTAAGGAGATGTTGCAGCAGAAGCTGTTATAGTTCGGTGCAGGCCAGAGCCAAGTAGAAATGAGTTTGGCCTGTTGGGGCCTGGGGACTGGCCAGCCGCGCACCAGGGAAGACAAGAGACTCCCGTTTGAGGCGGCTCTGGGCTGGGCACTGCTCAGCTGGTCTGATGCCTGGATGACAGGACAGCATGGGCCTGCGCCACAGCCTCTTTCTTTGATGCCCCAATGCTGGACACAAGGCACAGTTGCTTCCCCCACTTGTGAGTCATTCAGGTCCCCGCTCTCACTAGAATCAAGTGCTGGCATTTGGGGATTCGGTGTGTTTGGCTGCAGAATTTGCTGAGGTGGTTGGTCTGCTGGATCTGAAGGAAGAGGAGAAATGAGAGTATCTACAGCCTGTGAAGCGCTGGCCTCCTGCTCCTTCCCAATGGGCTCAGGCCCTCCGCGCATGTGCAGTGGGCTTTCGGAGGGGCAGTGCAGGGCCGCAGCTCCCAGCCATTCCCGAAGCGAGCGGGAATCTGAGGATTACCATCTCGGACTGGAAAGTTACCTTATTTTTTATACTAGTCAGGACAGGAATAACTTGGATGAGCGAAGAGAGTGGGAAGAACATGGACTTCAGAGTCATGTTTTACCCCGACTGCCAGTGTGACCTGGGGAAAATTGCTCTACTGCTCTGTGCCTTGATATTGTCCCCATCAGTAACCTGGGGACAGTATTCCTCCCCAGAGAATTGTCATAGGAACTGGAGGAGAGGCTGCATTATACAGTCCCGAACACAGTGCCTGGCAGGCAGTGGTGTGGGGAGCGCCTTCTCCCGCACTGCACAGGTGGCCCCATGCAACACTGGCTGGTTCCATGGAGCAGAGACCTGTCGCTGTGGCTTCAGCTGCCTTGCCTTGCCCGTCTGGTCACGGTCAGAATCCAGGCTGCTCCCTCTTCACTGGAACAGCTCCTGGGACAGCAAGGGGCTGCACTTGTGCTCTCAGCTTTCTTTCCTTTGGGCCAATAATCCTCCCATTCTGGAACAAACAGTGATCTTGCCGTAACTGCAGTTTGCTGGCTCTAGAGCAAGTTGACAGCAGCCTTCTCAATGCCTCGGAGAATTCGGAGAATTGGGTTTGGAGGACAGTGAGTGATGGGCCATTTCTGAGCTGGGCTCTGGTCTCTGCAGGGCTGCCAGCTTGGCAGGCTGACCCTGGGAGGGCCCGAGGATTTGGGGCATGGCTTCAGGGCCATGCCGAGATGCATGGGTATCTATGGCCGTGAGTTTGGGCACCTCTCCAAAGTACAACTCCTTAAATGTGTGTGTAGTGGAGAAGCTGCGTGTGGGTGAGAGAATGGTGAAGAAGGGGTACCTGGCTGCTGGGCCAACCTGAGTCTTCTTCTGGGCTGGAGAACTGGATCCTGCCCTAGACTCCACGCTCCCCATGGCTGTTCTGTAACCATCCCCTCTCCTTAGAGAGGGTTCTGTAAGCATCTTTCGTTAGGGAGCCCCCCAGGGTCTTACTGATCAGCCTTCCTCATCCCTACCTCCATGAAAAACACCTGAGACCTAAGTCTTAGCACTTACTCCTTGTAGTCACTTACAGAAGGCTTCCTGAGAGAAGCTCTTGACGAGAGAATTCTCCCAGCCCTTCTAGGCTCCAGGAATGCTTTAGCAACCTTAGTGACTGGGCCCAGGCTTCCAGCCCACCCCACCTGTGCGCAGCTCCATCAGGGCCTGGCAGTCTCAGGGTGACCACAAACCTCCTTATCATGGGCTGGGCCACAGCCTTTCCACCAAAGTCACCATCCTCTGGGGAAAGAGGGAGGCCAAGACTGGCTTCTTTTCCCAGGGTCCTGCTTGGCCCATTCATTCTACATCCAGAGTAGCATGCTTATTTACATCTGCCTTCTACTGAACAATCCCTCCTGCCCCATCCCCAAATGTATCTCTGGGGAAAGAGAGCTTCAGAAGGCAACTCTTCCAGCTTGCTTGCAGGCCCTGCTCAACCCTCATCTCCTGCTCCTTTCAACAGTGTTTGCTGGGCTGGCCCCATAGCCCAATGGTTAAGGGAGCCAGACTCCGTATGGCTCACCATGGTTTGAGTCCTGGCTCTGGTGGCTTGAAAAACATGGCAGGCAGCATGGATAAATGAAGAAGAGCGGATCACAGTATGACATGCCCTGTTTGGAGGGGGGGTTGCTTTCTTCCTTTCTTTCTTCCCCCTTTCTGGTGAGTGCACACCCCCTCTGACAATAAATACACAAACCAACCCACAGTGTTTGCTGGCTCCTTGGATGGAGCATTGTTCAAATGTCTCAAGGAATGTTAAGTTCTTCCCAAATTTGCAAAACACCATAAATACCATTTGTCCTGAAAATAAAATAGACTTTTTTTTTTTTTTTTGGTAGAAAGGAGGGAATTAAAAAGAGATGGACTCAACAATAGTGGGACAGGTGTGTTGCTACCTGCCGTGTGACCTTTGGCAACAGATTCCCATGACCCCCGTGATCCTATCTGGTCATTGGTCAGGTGGTGTTTTCAGCATGTCAAGCTCTGTAATTATCACCAAAGCTGTGGGGCTGGGGTCTTCTAATTTCTACCAGGGAACTCTACTCTGAAGATTTCGGCATAACTTGACTTCTAGGAAATCTGCCTTTGGGGGCCAGGTCTGCTCTCCTGTTGTGGGTGGGCAGGGGTGCAGGCAGGCCTAGGCTTTCTGTGCTATCTCTGAGGCTCCTGCCACCGTGCAGTGCAGGGGTCTCAGCAGGATGGATGCTGGCAGGCAGGCAGCAACACTCGGCCGCCCTTTCTGGGCATCCACTGCCTCTTTCCTGCTTCCTCTCAGCTAACTAATGTGGGTAGGGCAAGGAAGCTTCCCTGGCTAGGTCTGAGGTTCTCTCTTCTTCTTTCTGTAGAAATAAATGGCCTCCCCTTCTGCCCCAGCTGCCCTCTGCTCAAACCTTCCCCCCTACTTCCTTTGCAGGACTATTACCTGTCCCTGGAGGGCATAACTTGTGTTCGCTTCGTGCACCAGGACTGCTGTTCTGCTTCTCACTCCTGGCCCTTGAGGTCCTATATTAATAGGGAGAGGCAGAGATGTATGATTTCAGGTATTCAAATTTACATAATAAGTGCTTTCTCTGTGCCAGATACTGGTTTAGGTCTTCCTGAGTCACAGAGATAAAGGAGACCTGGTCTCAGTTCTTTGGGAATTCTTCTAATCAGAGTGGAGATCCAAGCAAGGCCATGCCTGCAGGACCCAAGAGGGATCCAGTGGGGTCCTGGCTGGCTGCCCCTTGATCAGACAGTGAGCCTCCTGCTG
>NW_006159542.1:4574611-4578129 GCF_000334495.1 Tupaia belangeri chinensis
GCCTGGTGTGCATGGCACTGGGCTCTGGGAGCGTCCTGAAAAGAGCAGGCTTCCCACCAAATGCCCGCGGTAAGAAGGATGGTGAAGGAAGGCCCTGTTCTCTGGGTAGGCCCTGGGCCCTATAGCAAAACACACAAACCAATATCACACACTGACCCTGGCAATCGACAATCTAATGGTAGTGATACAGTTCAAAATAACAGGCCAGCCAGAGGTATGATGATTAAGGAAACTGGATCTTGCATGGCCATTTGCGTGGTTCGAGTCCTGAACCTGGTAGCCTGAAAAAATAATGTATGGGGCATGTGTGTCCAAATCTCAATGGGAGAAATGGAAGAGAAGGAATTGCAGTGTGACTGTCCTTCATAGGAGGCATTTTTCACTTTCTCTCTCTCTCCCTGTGAGTGCAGTACACCCTCTAGCAAATTAAAAACATATACATATATATGTGTGTGTGTGTGTGTACATATATGTGCATATATGTAAAATAGTAAGTAATGTGACTGTGGGTGGCCCCGTAGCTTCTTGAGACTCAGTGTTTTCATCAAGCGGATGGTTTAATAAGGTTCTTGTGAGGATTAAACTTGAAATATGCTTGGCAAAGTGACCCAAGAAGAACTCTGAACTAACTGCTATTATTATTATTATTATTATTCCCACTATCATTATTTATAAGTGATGCCTGTATGGGAAGATTCATCTGGTGGCCTTGTTTGTTGAAGCTGCTGCTGCTGCTCTGAGCACATGTGATGACGGCTCCATGTCCCTTCCTGTATTCCAGGGCCCAGGCAGGGAAACTAAGGCCTTCTGGGTTTACCCTGGCTGTGAAACTTCTCCCAGGTGTGGCACTGAGATGTGGGCCACCTTGTCATCTCTGCTGGGGCAGCCAGAGACAGGGCCCTGGAGGTGCCAGGGCCCATCTGAGTAGTGCCTTAGAAAGGAGCAGAGGCAGGTCCTGGAGTCAGGCAGCCCTGGCGGGAGTAGACAGCAAGCTAATTCCAGTTCTGTCTGGTT
The DNA here is from genome assembly GCF_000334495.1 of Tupaia belangeri chinensis. Classification (NCBI taxonomy): domain Eukaryota; kingdom Metazoa; phylum Chordata; class Mammalia; order Scandentia; family Tupaiidae; genus Tupaia; species Tupaia belangeri. The sequence continues at coordinate 4,575,626 of NW_006159542.1, forward strand.
CCACAGAAACTCCACCCCTACGGCTCTCTCCAGCAGGAGATGGGGCTGGTCAACTCAACCAATGCTACCCAGGATAGAAGCGTTACCTCATCAGGACAGACTCTGATTGGCTGAGCAAACCCAAGGGCGGGACTCTGCTTCTGGCAACTTAACCCTTTCTTGGGCATCCCCTACCACACAGTAACCTCACCTCAACTGGACCCAAAATGGAGGACCAAGATGGTGGGCCTAGGGTCATCTGAAGGGAGTGGTCACAAGGGTGTGTGTGGACTGGAAACAGGAGGACCCCAGTGGTTTGAGGTCCTGCGGGTGTGTGCAGAATGACGTCAGCAAGACTCAAGTGGAGAAGATGCAGAAGTTCATTCCCTCCAAGGAGCAGGAGGCTAAATGGCATCTGGGCTTCCGGTGGTGGTTCCAGCATCTGCCTCAGGGGCAGCAGGAGAGGTCGCCCCTGATGGAGAACAGTGCCACGATCAGCTGCCACCAGAAGACATCGCCACCCACTCACTCATTTGTACACATTCAGTCATTCATTCAGTAGAGATTTGGGGAGTACCCACTTTATGCTGGGCTCTGTGCTAGAAGCTGGGGATACCGTGGAGAACAAGATGGACGTGGTCTCTGCTGTCATCAAGATTTCGGCCCAAGTAGGGAACAAGCATTACATAAATCAGCGCCAACACACACACAGATGCACACAGGTGACTGCAAACGGTGATAATCCTTGAAGGGAAAGAAGGTTCCTTTAGGAAGGAGTTGTCTTCAGATGGCTTTGTGTGGGAGTGGGGCAGGGGAAAGGACATAACTTTTAAGCTGAGACTTGGGAAGAATGTTCCAGGGAGATAGAGCAGCATGTGGAGAGTATCTGAGACAGGGAGGAGCGTGGTGTGCTGGAGGGAGGCGAGCCAACCAATGTGGCTGGAGCTTAGAGAGGAGAGGCGAGGGGGGGGGCAGACTGTGAGGACTATTAATGCTTTATCGGTTTTATTCTAGATACAGTAGGGAGTCATTGAAGGCTTTTCAGGCAGGAAATCACAGTGTTGAGGTACATTTCTCCAGGACCAGATTGTAGATGGGAGGGACCCACATGGTTATGAGACCAGTTATGGGCCTCTTCAGTCCTCCAAGTGAGGGGCAGTGGTACCCTGTCCCGGATGGTGGCTGGGGCAGTGGGTATGTGAGTGCTAAGCTCTGGGATGGGAAGAGATGCTTCTCTGTGCCTCCAACCCTCACCTGCCCTTATCCTCCACCATGTCTTGCTCTCTGTGGATGAGTGAGGACTGGGGTTGTCCTCATAGAACCCTCTTTTGGCAAGGACTGGCTAGGGACCAGTACGGAGTTCTGGGAGCATCCCAGAGAGCTGGGAGCAGTGAGTGCTCAGCCTGGCCACGGAGGGAAAAAATCAGCCCTCAGACCTTAGCAGGGTCTGCCTGGGCTGGCCTTCCACCCTATACTGAGCAGTCTGTGGGAAGATGGAACGCAGTTTCCAGTGTTCTGGAAACTGGCTAGGTTTGCTCTTCGTGGAGCTCTGAAGGGATCAAGACTGTGGCCCAGCGTGGCTCAGCAGCTCTCGTGGAGACCGACCAGCATGAGGCAGAAGGGAGACCATCAACAAGACAGCGACTGGATCCCAGCTCACCTACCACCTGCCCTAAACCCAGCTGGGGCTCAGGCTAGGTTCCTGTCATACCCTTTTCCTACTGCCAAGACCAGAGAGAGGGAAGCCTGAGGCCATGGACCTGGGGAACGTGGAGCTTGTGCAAAAGGCTATCTATAGGATCGGGGTCGATTGCATAGGAGAAAGGAGTCGGAGAAGCTGGAAGGATGGCTCAGGCCAGAGACCCTGTGGCCCTGGATACTGCCTGTGTTGTGTCGTGGAAGACCTCAGTGTCTTTAGAAAAGGGCCTGTGCCCTCATGAGCGTGATCAGCTGCTTGGCCACTTGAACCCAAACACCACGGCCTAGGAGAGAGTATGCCCTTTCCCTCCTGCTTTTCCTGTTTCCGATCTAGGAACGATGAGATATGTTGAACCAGTGGTCTAATGTGGGTGGGATGGCTCAGCCTGTGGCCAGGCCCATGCCCACCCCACCCCAGCTGGGGAAGAGATGCTGCCTGGACTGGGACAAGTGATACAGAGCATCGCTGTCAGCCAGGGCTCAGCCCGCAGGGTGCATTCTGAGAGGCTGACAGCTGGGTCTGTGCAGACGGCAAGCTGCACTTTGATTTCATTTGACTCCCCTACAAAATAACATTAAGGCGAATGCGAGGCCCAGGAGAATTGCCTGTCTGGAAAGGCAGCGAGCTTGTTTCTCCTGGACCTGGTGACCTACCTTCGTCTACCAGATAGGTGCAGAGGACAGGCCAGAGCTCTGGCTGCAGAGGAGAATGGAGCACCTGAACACAGCACCCAACCCTGGGACCAGGCCTTTCCTCCCAGCTTGTTGTGGCAAACATCTGCTCAGGAGCCCAGGCCTGGCCTGCTGAAGGGAAACCGGACATCGAT
>NW_006159542.1:4578160-4581656 GCF_000334495.1 Tupaia belangeri chinensis
CCTGGGCTGGTCTGCCCAGTGACTGTGATGAACCTCAGCCACCATCGTGCTCTGCCTCACTAATCAATGGGACAAGTAATTCGGCTCCACGAGCTGGAGAAGATGAGACGTCACCTGGTGGCCACGGCTCGTCAGCATCCAGTCCCTCCGTGGTCCGGGATGATGAACAAACTATCGAAATTGCACTCAAGAGCTATAATCACGGGAAGCGTGACCGAGCCCCTCCCGTCACATGAATCACACTAAGAAGCACACAATGGCCTCTTTCCTGATGGGCCAATTGTCTTGGTTTGGTGTCTTGGCCCAGCAGCTGGGAGGATGGGAGCACAAGCATTGATTGTTGAGAAGGCCATCTGTGCGATTTGAATACAAAGTGATCCTTTCGGTTCCCCATACACCCTTTGAGCCCATTCACGTGCTTTGTTATGTCTCGGGACTCTGGGGTTTTTGAAACTCTCATCTCTCCTGTAAGTCATCGTGCCTGGCTGTCTGCTGGCGGGGCCTTTTAGCCCTCTTGGAATCGGTTCAACAGGCACCTTTTGGAAATAATGACATTGATTCGTGTATGTCTCATTTTTAATTCTTTATTTAATTTTTAAATTTTTTTTATAACTTCTACCACCAGAGCCCTCCTTCGTCACACAAGGCACCAAGACACCAAGAGGGTTCTGCAGAGTGGGGGTGTGGATATCACTGTATTGTGAGGGGGTTTCTCCAGTGAGGGCTTTGTAGTGAGAGTGCTGGCTCTGGAGATGGCAACTGGGGTCCCCTACTGTTATCTCCCCTAAGCCTCCCAGCAGCCTCCTTTTATGGAAGAAAAAGCCAAGTGAGATCAAGTTCCCCCAAAGTGACATGATTTATCCTAGGCCACACAGCTGAGCTAGTCCTCAACTAAAGGCCTTTCAGCCCAATCCATTGATCTTTCCAGATGCCAAAGTTTGCTTTTCAGGGATAGAAGTAAGAGAAATCAACCCTTTCCTTCAGGAAGAGGCAAGAGGGAGGTATCTGGCATATGAGAAGGTGTAACTCCTCAAGTGGTTTTGTCCTAAAAATGAGATATCTTATTCTCCATCCAGCAGATAATGAGCTTCCAGAACTCATTTTCCTGGGGGTGGTACGGGCTGAAAAAGATAGCCTTGTACAAGGTTTAATAAAAGTCTGATATGTAAGTGAAGGTTGAGATCCTCAAGACAGGCCCAGAGGACCAGGATTGGTTAGGTTATGCCTCTGAATTCGACATTCGTGGGGGTCAGCAGACACACTCGGGGGTACCGGCAGCAGTGAAATGCTAACCAAAGACAGAAAGGGATAGCCTCAGGCTCCGGCCTGCGTGGACGGAGTGTAAGTTCTAGAAGAAGGCCTTTGATTTGAGCCTAGTTGGTGGTAGGGAGACAGCCTGCTTCTGCTGATGCCACCAGGTTTTGTGCCCAGGTTTTGCTAATTCACTGGTTTCGCATCTCAGCCCCAAGTAACTTGGAATCAAAAGGATGGGATCTCAGAGAGCTCAGATATCCCTCTCGAGAAGCAGACTCATTTCCCTAAGAAGCTCAGCTGTTTTCCAGGTGGCCCCCAGTTCTCTTCTTTTGTCTTCTCTCCCTGCTTCCCTGCTGGATGCACCATGGAGATGCTGCTTCTTTCGCAGTCTTGCTCTTGGTCTCAGCCCTCTTGCTATTCATTTTTAGCTGCTTACGAAGACAGCCAACCCTACCCTCCCTCCTGCCTTGACCTTCTCTTCCCTTAAGCCTTTCTCTTAGTAGGGCTATCTGCCAACCTCCAAATTATTCCCAGAGTTTTGGTTTAAGGGTAGAATGACAACACTAGGTAATTTGATGAGCTCTTATACGATGAGCCAGGCATAGAGCCAAGCTTTTGACCTACACGGGCTCGTCTAATTCTCACTACGGCCTTTCGAGGTCTGCGATCCCAGTTATACAGTTACTCTCATTATCCCAACTTAAAGAGGAAGACACTGAGTCTTAGAGCAGTGAAGAAACTTGCCCAAGGTCACACAGCCAGTGGGCCGGCTAGGATTAGAACCTGGGGCAGTCTAGCTCCAGAGCACTTGCTTTTCCTTATCCTGCTCTGCTGCTTTCCTGCACCCAGAGACCATCCACTTTGGGTGGGGCCACGGAGCTGGACAGCTTAAAGACCAGGGTCAGAGAGGGGGACACTATCTTCAAAATAAAGCCCAGCCCTCTGGGGCCAGCAGATGGCGTAGCGGTTACATCACTAGACTCCCACATGGTTGACTGTGGTTTGAATCCCAGATTGGGATTCTGGGAGGTGACATGAAACTGGTAGCTTGAAACTCATGCTGGGCACGTTTATGTGTGTGCCCCAAATCCCAGGAGACATAAAAGAGAAGAGATTGTGGTATGGCCATCCTTTCTGGGGGGTGATTTCTCACTTTCCCTCTCTCTTGGTCTCTCTCTCTTTCCAGTGAGCACAGAAAAGCCTAGGCCTCAGCTGGGCTTTCTAGGCTCTCCCTGGTTACACTACATTCCCAGTCAGAAGCTAGGTATTTTTCTCTTCTCTGGACTCACTGTGCTCATTCGTGTTTAGGGTGTTCTTTCTGCCTGACGTTGCCTGTCCTAATTTGCTGTCCATGCCAGACTCAAGATCTTCTCTGAGACACCTTCAGGCTGGCATCTAAAGTCCTCACTTCCTTGTTGGCATTCCCATAGTATTTTGTTCATCCTTAGCGCAGGTTGTTAGGCAGCTATATCTCACCTCCAAGGCTGTGAGCAGCTTGGAAGCAAGTGGCGGTCGTTCTTTATTTGCCTGTGAGGCTGTTCCTGCCTGTTCCACAGTAGGTGCTCAGTAGATGCTGTGGAATTGAGCTGGGTTGTCCAACTCAGTCCTCCTTGTTTCAGAGGTGGAGATCCTGAGCCAGGGCAAGAATTGGTTCCAGTTTTTCATCATAATCACTTGATGTGTCTGTGATCGGTCCATTGGAAGAGTTCTGTGAGGGATCCCAGAGGGGAGAATGGGCACAGAGCAAACCTCAGGTCAGGCTTCTGATAACTGGATAAAGAAAGAAAGAGAACAGACACTTTAGTCTTCACATCGAAACTATGTGTGTGGACATATGCAAATGTTGTACCTGGTTAATATTCATCATGTACTTGTGACACATACGTATACTTGTATGTCTTATTCAGGAAGAAGTCCTCACCGTGGACACCAAACTATGTGTACACTCCTACCTTCTCCCCACCTCCTCCAGCCAGGGAGCTCTCCAACCCCGGATCTTCCCCATCCATCCTTCCTTTCTTTCTGCTCAGGTGGTTGAACACATACTGGACTATCATTTGAACTTCACATGTATGCATACATGCTCTTATGTGTGCATACATGCTTTCTCTAACATTGCCAACTACAGCCTGTGGCATCAGGCTAATTTTCAAGTGGAAGTGGTAATCAATATTTTAGTTTCCAGTGTGGTCAAAAGTCTCCTTCAGCCTCGTTCCCCCGAAGTTGCTGGTGAATTTTTCAG
>NW_006159542.1:4581993-4599784 GCF_000334495.1 Tupaia belangeri chinensis
TTTCCCCAGAAGTTGCTGTTGACTTCTTCATTGTCTTTGACGTGTATCTTCTTGGGCTCAGAAACCACCACTCAAGATCAATTTTTTTTTTTTCCAAAAGATGTCTTTTAAATGTTAGTGGTTTTCCATTTTGACTTAATTCTATTGTAGTAATATAGTTTTCTGTTTGTTTGGTTTGGGTTTGGGTAGAAGAACAGAAAGGGCGGCCTAGGACGCTGACCACCACTTAAAACAGTTTTCAATGGGAAAAAGCGTTCTGACACTCATAACCAAATGGGCTGTGGGAATACAGCCCAGCACCTACTTCAAAGCGGAGAATATAGCCTTCGTTTTATGAGTGACTGGAATTTGGATAGAACTGTAGATTCTTTGAATGTGAAGTTAAAAGGCCTCTCGTTCCCCACTGAGATCAATGAATTAACAAGCCGGTTTGTAGAAATCGAGACCAAGAGAGGGGCTAGAATTTGGCCAAGAGTACATAGTTGGTGTCTTTTGAAGATTCTGCCCGGTTGGGGAGGGGAGGAGACACAGATGGTCTTAGAGCAGTTCTTGCCGTTCCACTCAGCAAGCCACCATGTTGTCCTGAGGAAGCGTTAAGTCACCGCTTTGGGCTGTAATGGAAATAGTGAAATCAGCCTGGCTGATGGCGCGGGGAGAGGTTGTCTGGTCAGGTGACTTGTCTATAAGCTCCTCATGTGTTCTTGCTGGAGCAGAATGAATGAGACCGCTGTGTTTTTACCTGGAGTCCCAACGCTGGCGGGACTGATGGAGAAGCTCCTTATGGTCTGTGCTCAAAATAGCAGTGGGACCAGAGCTAAGGGGAAGAGGAGGAGGGGGCTCCTTTGGGGATCTGGGTGGGACACCTCAGCCCCTTCCTCTTCCTGCCAGGCCCTACGAGGGGAAGTCCCACAGAGTCACAGAATTCAGATCTGGGTGGGTTCTGGAGCAATCAGCCCTCACACCCCCTCCTAGCACAGCCAAGAGACCCTGGAGGCTAGGAGGGGAAGGGACCTGCCCACAGTCACCAAGCAGAGAGAAAGTCCCAGATGGCAGGCTGTTTTCCTCCTGTGACTTCAGCAGGGCGCCTGCCGGTCCTGTGAGGTTTTCTCTCACTGCCTCTGGCGCACAGGGCCTGGGAACTCCTGGGGCCGGATGTGGCTGGGCTTCCTGAAAGTCGCCCGGCAGGCGAGGAGTCCCCCTACTAGTACAGCCTGAGTCCTGACCTCGCTCAGCAGCCTTCCAGTGCCACGCCTCTCCCTTGCTGCTGTCCCCTCCCTTGCTACTTGTCCCCTTGTTTCCTCCTGGACTGTCTGCGGTGGGGTAGAAAAAGGACAAGAGATAGCCTAGAACTGGCCTGCAGGAAAGAGAGCCTAATGGCTTGGGACCTTTCTTTGGCTTCCTTGGGAACAAGCTGAGGCAGCTCAGGGGCCTGTGTGTTTAGAGGTAGGCAGGCCAGGGTTTGAATCCTAGCTCTGCTTCTCTCTAGCTGTGGGGTTACTGATGGGTCTCCTAGTGACTGTAAAATGAGACAAGGACACCTGTCTCACTGGGTCTTGTGAAGATCAGAGGGATGCACAATGCCTGGCCTGCTGTAGGTACTCAGCAATGGTAGCTATCATGGTGAGATCAAGCAGTGAGCACGTGCTTGACTCTCTGTCATTCTCTCCCTCGGTGCCTTCGCCTATAGGGGCATGGCAGAGTTGGTTTTTGTTTTGTTTTTAAAATACAGTTGACTTCTTTGTTGTTTGATGCAAAAGTAATTCACATAATCGATGTTTATTATGAAGAGAAAACACTTAGGACAGACGAACCAGGAGAAGGAAATGAAGTTCACCCTTAATCTTAGCACCCAGAGATAACCACTATTAACATTTGGGGGTATATCTGGTCAGGCATTTGTTTATACACATATATATCTCGTTTGGAAATTGGGGTTACTGGTGCAATTTTCTAACCTGCTTGTTTCCGTTTATAGTGTAGTATGTCTATGTCTCCATGTCAATAAATACTCTTCTACAACATCACTTTTAGTGCTTGCAGAGTATTTTATTGTGTATGTAAAATATGCTTCATTTAAGTAATCTCTAGTAGTTCAACATACCAGTTGCTTCCAAATTTTCTTTATTACAAAAGCCCGAGATAAAAACTCTTAGAGGTATATCTCGCTGTCTCTAGCATCCAGTTCAACTCCTAGGATAGGCTTGTTGAAAGTTTTGCTAGAATAAATTCCTAGTATTAGAATTTTGAGGTCAAAGGGTATATATTTGAGCCTATTGCCAAATTACCCTTCAGAATAGTTGTACCCACTTCAAATCCTACTTGAGATGGGTCAGATCAAACTTCCTTGTCTGGGACTTTCCCTTTTCAGAACTGAAAGACCTGCTTCCTGAGAAATTCCCCAGGTAAACCTCAGTCAAACCCAAAAAACCAAGACAGACAGTCTGAGTAAGAGAATGTCTACTTCCTAGCATCCTCTGCAACAGGTGTATTAATGCATTTTCAATAGGTTCACTTCTTTGATTACTAGAGACATTGAACATTTATTTATGTCTTTTAGTCATTTATGTTACTTCTTTGGGGAGTAGCTTGTTCAAACCTTTTGTCCATTTTTCTGCTGTGCTTTTTATAGTTTAAGTATTAATTTACAAAGAGTTCTTTAGGTAATAAAGACATCTGTGTGTTAGCTTTTTATTTTTATTATTTTTTTAAACCATAGCTATTCCTGATTTATAGGTAGTTATTTTCGGTTGTCTGAAAAGTCATGGCAAGTTTTTGCATAGAAAAAAAGGTCAAGACTTTTCCAACAGCCTAGTGGCTATAATTTGTTTTGGTAGCAGTTTTATTGAGGTACAATTCAACTACCATCCAATGTACCCATTTAAAGCATATGATTCAATGGCTTTTGATATATTTACAGACTTGTACAACCATCACCACAATAAATTTGAGGCCAGCTTTTTAAAAAAATTTGCTAGAGGATACATGCACATGCTGGAGAGAGAGAGGGAGAGTGAGAAAGCACTCTCATTGGAGAATACCTTCTCCTCCATTTTCCTTTTGGGATTTTGGACATGCACACACAGAGACTCGGCCTGTTTTTCAAGGTGCGGGGTCTGGGACTCAAACCGTGCAGTTGGCCATGTGGGATCTTAGCCATTTTAACTTCTGTACTGGTCCTAGAACATTTTATTATCTCAAAAAATAAATTGTACTCTTTAGCTATTACCCATCAATTCCTCTATCTCCCCAGGCCCTAAGCAACCATGAATCCACTTTCTGTGTCTGCAGAGTTGCCTATAGTGGACATTTCATATAAATAGAATCCTATGATACTTGATCTTTTGTGACTGACTTCTTCTATTTAGCATAATGTGTTCAGGTTCATCCATGTTGTAGCATGTACCAGTACTCGATTCCTTTTTCTTACTGAGTAATATTCCATTGTATGGACAGAGCACATTTTGTGTAGCTCAGTAAATGGACATTCGGATCATTTCCACCTTTTGACTCTTCTGAATAATGCTGCCATAAATATTTATGTGCAAGTTTTTTTTGTGGATACACATTTCCATTTCTGTTGGGCATATTCCTAGCAGTAGAATAGCTAGGTCACAAGGTAACTCTGTTTAACTTTTGAGGAACTGTCAGGCTGATTTCCAAAAGGAATATATCATTTTACTTACTTATCATCAATATAGGAAGATTCTTTTTTTCTCATCCTCACTCACACTAGTTTTCTGTTTTTAAAAATTATAGGTGGGGCCAGCAGGTGGCGTGAAGGTTAAGGTGTTGGACTCCCATATAGTCAACTGTGCTTTGAGCCCCAGACCTTGTGGCTTGAAATTTACTCTGGGCACATGCATGTGCATGCCCCAAATCCCGAGAGACAATGGAGGAAAAGGGACTGTAGGTTAGCAACCCTGGGGGCTGTTTTCTTACTTCAGTTTCCCTCTTTCTGTCTTTCTCTGGTGAGTGTACATGCCCTATGGCAAAAATCTAAAAAAAAAAAAAAATTATAACCATCCTAGTGGGTGTGAGTATCTCATTGTGGTTTTGAACTGCATTTTCCTGATGACTAATATCATATCTATAAATATAAAAAGTGTTCTGCTTTTGATGTTATGGTGTTACCCCAGAATTATATAAGACTCACTTTTCCCTCTTGAACTTTATGATTTTACCCTTCAACTTTTGACATTTTAGTTTACTTGGAATTTATTTTGGAACGTAGTGTGAGGCAGGATATTTTTCACTCTCTCAAACACTTACTCACTCCAGTGCTTGTGTGTTATGTTAGCACAAGTACCCTCTTGTTAGTCTTCTCTGAATGTCATTTTTCCCCCTTATTCTCACATTTATTCTTTTACATTACATTCAGTATACTTTTTAATTATAATTTTATACTTCAGTCCTCACTTTCTTCTTGCCTCTCCTCAAAAATCTCATTGAGACTTTTGTTGTAATTCTATTTAAAAAAATACATCAAAAGGGGAATGTTAAAATCTATACAATAATCTCAGCTAGGAATAAAATGATTCAGATTAATAATCATATTATGACTCTACATTTATGTACATTGTTATAAAAGATTTTCCAAGCAAAGTATTATTTTGTTTTTTAGATTTTTGCCACAGGGCACGTGCCTCACTGGAGAGAGAGAGAAAACGTGAGAAATTATCCCTGAAGGGGGATTATCACACTGTAATCTCCTCCATTCTTCTCTCCAGATTTTGGGCATGCGTGCCAGGTCCGAGAACTTGAATCATGGTCAGCCCTATGGTCTGAAAATATTTGCCCTTGTGTTGAGTTACAGTTTTCTTGAATAGAGAATTCTAAGCTGGCAGTCATTCTCCCCCAGGGTACAGCACCATGTAGTCCCCCAGGGCCTTAACCACCACGCCACCTTCTGTCCCTCCCAAACAAAGTTTTAAAACTGACTTTCATGTAACTTTTGCACTTTTTTTTTTTTTTTTTTGCTGTTAAATTTATTTGAGGAAATTAAACATTTTTATTTAGATTGTGATCAGGAATATTCAGTGTACTTACTTAGCATTATGTACGTTCTGTAATTCATGCTACACTAATACAAAACTTGTATCCAAAAATTCTAAACATTACTGACCTGAAAAAGAAAGAAACCCTTCCTATTCCCTAAGCCCTGTCCCGCATTAATAGCCATTAATGTATGTTTGGTGTGGTCCCTCCAGATCTTTTCCCATGCACACATGTAGATGCATACTAAGGTGCTTTTTTTTTTTTTAGCTAAACAATATCACATTATATGTAAGTTTATATAATTCATCTATAAAAAACTTAATATATTATAGAATCTTTCACATCAGTATGTAATATTCTCCCTCTTTATTTTTAGTAGCCAATGGACCATAGTTTATTTAACTAATTGATGCACAATTAGCACAGTGTTACGAATGTTTTGGCAATCTAACCAATGCTATAATAAACATCCTAAGAATGTCCTATGTAGTCTATCTTGCTATCCCTTTCTTTCTGTAGGACAGAATGTTACACACACTGCCAAGTGCTCTGAAAATGCTTTCCTCTGTCTACACACATAATCTGCCCAACACTGTGGTTATTATTCCATTTTACAGATGAGAAAACAGAGGAACAGAGGCTAAGTAGATGTACAATTTTCATTCCTACTAACAGTCAGGGTACCTTTTCCTCTACCTTCTATCTCCTACTGAGTGTTACTACTCTTTTTATGTCTTATTGGTATGAGAAGTGAAAAGTTAGTATTTTAATTTGCATTTATTTGATTAGTAATGAGATCGCATTTCTTTTTATGTTTATTAATCGTCTATATTTCTTCTCTGCTTTGTCAGTTAAGAACATTTGCTCAGTTTTCTATCAGGGCTTTATTTTATTTGTAAGAGCTCTTTATGTGGTTTGAATAGTAACTGTTTGCCTATTTGTATAGGTATAAATATTTTTCCAGTTTTTCATTTGCCTTTTAACTTTATTTATAGTATCTTTTATTATTCAGACATTAAGTCTTTTTTAAGTTTATAAATTTATTTCTTCCATGATAGAGAGAAAGAGAAAAAGAAAAGGACCAGCAGATCGCATAATGGTTACGTCACTGGACTCCCACGTAGTTGATCACTGTTTGAGTCCTGGACCTGGTGGTTTAAAATTCATGCCAGGTTCATGTACATGTGTGCCCAAAATCTCGAGAGGAGAAAGGAGGAGAAGGGATTGCAGTGCGGCCATTCCCCCGGGGGTTGATTTCTCGTTTTCTGTCTCTCTGGCGAGCATAAACACCCTATAGCAAAAATCTCTCCTTAAAAAGAAAAAAAAGAGAGAGCGCCACTCTCTAGCTCCAGGGTCTTCATACAGCTATCCACTCCAGCCTCATGCCTCCTGGATCTCAGGACACACTTGTACCTAGTATGCTCAGGGAGGTTGTGGGATATGAACCCAGGACCTTGACCAAGGTCAAGTTATATTACTCCTGTGCTACCACCTGACCCCATTGTTTTCTTATAACGTAATATTTTTGTAATCAAATATTTTTTTTTTGGGGGGGGGAGAGGTTTTTGCTATAGGGCGCGTGTGCTCGCCAGAGAGACAGAAAGCAAGAAATCACCCCCCAGGGGGGATGGCCACGCCACAATCCCTTCTCCTTCATTCTCCTCTCAGGATCTTGGGCACACACGCACACTCGCCCCGCGTGAGTTTAAGCCACCGGGTCTGGGACTCAAAACGCAGTCGGCTACATGGGAGTCCAGCGACATAGCCATTATGGTAACTGCTGGACCCCATCAAGTCTTTTTTAAGCTGTGGGGTGGAGTGCTTGCTTCCTAAGGCTTTTCCAACTCTGAGAGTATAAGAAATATTCTTTTATATTTTATTCAGGCACTTTTATCCTTTTAATGTTTACATTTACATTTTTAATTCAACTGCTATTAATTTAGTGCCTGGTGTCAATTCTCTCATTAATTCTTTCCCCTAAATGTTTGACCAGTTTTATCAACTCTAGCTTTTGAGTTGTCCTTCGTTTTTTCACTTATCATGGACCAAACTTCAACATATAGGTGGTTGGTTTTGAACTCTCTTGTCTCCTTCATTTAACTCCCCATCCTTACATCACACTCAGATTTTATTACTATTGCTTCAAAACATGTTTTAGTAGTATTAAACACCCCAGGGTCAATCTCATCATTCTGCAAAATTTTCTTTGATATTATACATAATCCTAGTCTGCTAGTGGTTTTACACTTACCTTTTTAAGATATATTTCAATACCAGAAGTGACATAGGTATTAATTTTTCCTCACTTCCTATAGCTCTCGTTTCTTTGTTTTCTCTCAGATCTCCTAAGTATTGTTGAAATCATCTGCAATTTTAGCTTCTAATTGTTACTATTTTTAAAACATTAGTTCTATTTCATTTAAAGAATTGTTTATTCAAAATTGCATTTAACTCTCAATTACGTTATCAGTAGTTAAGCCAATAAATTATTCTGGCTTCTTTGCTTGGCTTTGTCTCTCATACACCACATCATCTCATTCTTGACTTTTAAAATTGTAATTTGCTTTTGTCTGGGAGGCTTTCTTAAGTACTTCTCCAGAAAGCATCTGTGGGTGGTATACATTCTTAGTCCCTGTAAGTCTGAAAATATTTGCCCTCGTGCCTGAGTTATAGTTCTCTTGAATAGAACATTCTAAACTGATAGTCATTCTCCCCCAGGATGCAGTGCTGTGTGGTCCCATAATGTTTAGTGTAAGAAGTAGAACATTCACTTGATTCTTGAAAAGTTCCTTACGAAACAAGCAGGGTTCTTTCTTTCTTTCTTTATTATTTTTTTAGAGAATTTTGTTATAGGGAGTGTGTGCTCACGGGAGAGACAGAGAGCCAGAAAGTGAGAAATCATCCCCCCAGGGGAGATGACCAGGCCACAATCCCTTCTCCTCCATTCTCCTCTCGGGATTTTGGGCACACACACACATGCGCCTGGCATGAGTTTTAAGCCGCCTGGTCTGGGACTTGAACCGCAGCCACCTATGTGAGAGTCCAGCAATATAACCATTACGCCATCTGCTGGTCTCCAAGCAGGATTCTGCTTTGCAATCTTTGGAATTCAGAAATGGTACTAGATGATTTCTAGTTTTCTGTTGGCCTTTGGTGGTTTTTCCTGGTTCTAACAAGGTATGCACTTTCAGCCTTAGTTCAGGAGTGTTTTCTGTCCGACACTGTTGTTATTATGCTCGTTTTACAGATGAGGAAACAAAGAAATATACAGGCTAGGTAGATTGTGCAAGATCTCACAGCTAGGAGGTATGGGCTGTAATTCAAACCCCAGGCATCAGGCTCCATTAGCTACTATGTTCTATTTCCTGTCAGTCCAACTCCTGGGCCCGGCCCTGACCCCAACCCTGGTACCCCTCAGTGAACATGTCCAGTGTTAATAGCTAGGGACTCTGTAACCAGTGGGGGGAAATGGGGATGCTAGAATGAGGGAGCCAAAACAGATTGGGAAACCAAGGCCCAGAAAGGGGCAGGGATTGTCAAAGACTCCCTGGGGAATTTAGATTGGGGCATCTTCCCTTCTCTCCTTCCCCTCTGTCTCAGCCACTGTCTTCAGACTTCCTCTCTGTCCCTGGGATGACCGTGTGGTCTCTTTACGTATTTCCCTATTCTTATACCTGTCCCTAGACCCATCCCTTTAGTCTCATCTCCAAATTGTAAATCAAGATGATTTTCGCATTTCCTGTATAGCAAACCCAATCGCCTTCTTTCTCACTGCTGAATATTTGTTGAATGACTACACGACTGAAAAATAATTTAGAGTGCCTGTCGTGTGCCAAACCCTGCACTAAGTACAGACTCCCCCACTCAGGATGGTTTGACTCTCAAGTTCTCAACTTTATGATGGTGCCAAAACGACATGCATTCAGTAGAAATTGTACTTTGAATATCCATACAATCATTCTGTTTTTCACTTTCAGTACAGTAGTCAGTAAGTTTCCTGAGATATTTAACATTTTATTATGAGGTTGGCTTTGTGTTAGATTTTGCCCTACCCTGTCAAAGCATAGGCTCATGTAAGTGTTCTGAGCATGTATAAGGTGGGCTTGGCTAAGATATGATGTTGGATAGCTTAAGTGTATTAAACGCATATTTTCAACTTGTGATGGGTTCATCAGGATGTAGCCCCACCTTGAGTCGAGGAGCATCTGTCCTGGTGATACGGTATGCCTTAGTCATGAATCTACCAGTTGAAAGTGACAAGAACCCAACTCAAATTAGCCTCTAAGAGTAAACGGAATTTATTGGACTATGGAGGGTACCCTTCAGGCAGTTGGATTCAGAGCTTTGAGCAATGTCCTCAAGAACTGGCCCCATTCTCTACATCTCTTGGTTGTACCTGCTTGTATAGTTGGCTCACTCCCTTAGTCTGGCAGTATGGCTGTGAAACGTCCCAGCGTTATGACCTTATAGTTTGACTCCCTCACTTATTTCAACTGTATCCCGGGGCCCGAGTCTCATGGGCCCATGTTAGATCATATGCCCATCCCAGTCACTGAAGACAGTGGGATGGAAAAAAGTAATTGGCTGAGGCCTGGACCACATGTCCATCCCTGCAGTGGGAGAGGGGTCCAAGCACATGAATTGCCTGGTTCGAGAATGGAGGAAAGTATTGGGTCATCTGGAAAGTCATGATGTATTTTTCTGTTTTTCTGTGCGAAAATGTGTCATGACTTTTCTGACAACTCATAGTTCCCTAGTGGCAAACAAGGTTGAATGGAGTCTGGGCAGGCAAAACCTCAGATGTCTTCTCCTTCATGGTTCGTCAACCATCATGGTCGTCACCCCATAGAGTTGAGAGTCTAGTGTGGTGGGAGGACAATTGCAGGAGAGATAGACACTAACCAACTGCCAACACTTTATGACGAATCGATGACAGCCATGACGAAGGGCCCAGTGAGAACACCTATCAGGAAGACCTGGCTGGGGACATGAGGAGAGTTGTTGAGGTAGGGGATGGGGGTTTGGGATATGAGGAATGTTCTAGACTAGGACCTTAAAGCAGGCCAGTGTAGATGGAAGGATAAGGGAAGGGGACAAAGCGCACAGTGAGGTTGGCAGAGCTTTGACAGGGTAGGGCCTGAGAGCTGTGGTAGGAGTATACGTTTCTTCTTGAGAGCTGCTGTTTTATGTCATAGAAAACTCTAGTGGCCTTATGGAAGAGAAGGGCTTGGAGGATTGCAAGTTGAGAGGCAGGGAGCAGGTTAAAGCAGTGGACAAAGAAGAGTTGGAGGACCAGACCATGGTTTCCCTGTAGATGTTTGATAGAGTCCAACTTACTGACTTCTCTAGAAACAAGGCCCCTTATATCAGGGCTTCTTAAACGTCCTGTGGTGAAGGGCCTTATGCTTTTGTCCACCTCACTGGTTGTGATTTATTATGCTGGTGGACAACACCTGAACTGGCTCATTCGCTGTTTAAGGAGACCAGCCCGCTGAGCTCACACTTGGAAGTGGCATGAACGTTCCTCAGCACCCTCAGTATTGCTGCTTATCTCATTGCAGACTGCTAACAAGCAGCCCGTGAACCAGTGCCATTCTGCAGACCAAAGATCTGGTTGAACCCCAGCATGCATTTGAGAGACAGAGCAACCATGGTTCCAAGGACAGGGTTGGCTCTGCTCTAGGATTTGCAGAAGGGAGTGGCAAAGTTCGCATCTCAGTCCAGTCTTTCCCCCTCTGACCCTCTGTTTTGCTGGCCTGGGCCTAAGCCCAACAGTCCAAGCAGGGGGAGGACCCAGGAGAGTACACAGATGATCTGTGTCCTGCAGCCAAGACCGCGGGGCTGGCCTCCCTGAGCTGAGTCAGTGGCTCCGTGATGAACTTCCCAGGAACTCGAGCTGCCAGGACACGGCCTGGCCCTGGAGCTGGCACAAGCTCAGTGGGTCGAGGATTGCTCTCAAAAGCATGTGGCTGGTTGGACTGGAGCCAGGAAGGGACATGGTCATGGCTCTTGGCCAACCTGTGCCGCTGCAGCTGCTCAAGGTCAGGCTGATACTGCTGAGGTGACCACGAACCAAGTGTCCCTCAGGCTGGCGACAGTCCCCAGAGCCAGCTCTACAGGGGAGGCTTGATCTCTTGACATGCGCCGCAGGTGGGCTTCTCTTCAGGAGCCACAGTTCCTGTTGGCAAGTTGGAAGTAGCTTCTACTGCCTGGGGTTTCCAGAGAAGTGGCAGATAGCCAAGAGAGACAAGACGGGACAGAATACACAGGTTATGAGCACGGGCCTTGGAGCCCTACTCCTCGCTGTCCCCTGCGTGCCATGTAGCTCTCTAGACTTCAGTTTCCTCCTGTGTGAGAGGACATGAGGCTGATAGTCTGAGACCCACTAAGTGTTGTCCTTCTCAGCCGTTTGGACATGCCAGGCACGGATTAGTCGTCGTCTGTTTCCTGGCCCCTCAGTGGGTATTATGACATCTAACTTCACCGTTTCCGTCAACTCTCTCATTCTTTCACAGATGATAGCAACAGTGACCACATGGGACTGGTGAGGGCTCTTATTTACTGAGCACTTACTGCATACCAGGCCTTCCATGTGCACCACCTCATTTAGTATCCAGCAGGGCCCAGCGAGGCGGATGATAACGGCTCTATTTTACAGAGGAGGAACCTGAGACTCGGGGACAGGAAAGTAGCTTGCCCAAGATAGACCACACTCAGGCTTTTTGGACTCCAAAAGCTGTGCGTTTCCTGAATTACACTGACTGAGCCCATTTCTTTAATGAGAGAGACCGGAGGGGTATGGGACTGACCACTACCGGGCAGGAGTGGGGCTGGGGCCACTGGACACTTAGCTTCATTTTAGAGATGCTAGACTGAGGCCTTGGAAGATGGACCTTACCCTGGATTCTGTAAGCGACAAGCCAGAGTTCCCCATGAACTTGAACCTGTCTTGTTGCACTCCGCCACTGTGGCATGTGTCCCCCAAACAACCCCAGCACTAGGAATAGTAAGGTCCATACCTTTAGCAAGAGCGTGTTCCCTGCCTTAGTGTTGTGAGGGTCTTAGGGGCTTAGTTCCTAGCGAGGCTCTAGCATATAATAGGGACTCTGTGATTATTGATGTAACAGGTTAGCTTCTTGGCTGACTCTGGTTGGGGGACCTTTCTACATGGAGTCTGTAGACCCCCTAACCAGGGCTATAAGCCCCCCATGAGGAAAGCCCAGAACTGCCCAAGTGGTTGGCAAGCTCAAAGCTTGGGCTGGGGGAGGCATTTGAGACACTTCCATGGCATTTCGAAGGGCAGCTGAGGGTCATCACCTTCTCAGGCAGCAGGTTAGGGCAGGGCACTGCAGAAAGTGAGGCTGGTGTGTACCAGCAAAGGCTCAGGGTGTCCGGGGATACTGAAAGCCTAAGGAGCTGTCGGAGGTAGCAGGGGTGGTCTTAGTCTGCCATGTGCTCTGCAGTTTCCGGGACATGCTTCTTCCTGGCTTCTGCCCAGTTTCCGCCATAGCAGCCCTACCCTCCTCCCTACCTTAGAACCAAATTCCAGCGGCCTTGGGATCAGAAGCCACTGAACAGCCTTGGCAGGTGCCCTTCTGTCAAGATGGGCCTTGCCGAGGCTTCACTCCCCTCAGGTGTGGAGTGTGTGGGGAAGGTGAGTGAGTGTCTGTCAGCACAGGGCTCATGACACAGTCTTGGGGTGTGTTAGGCTTAAGCAGCCGAGGCAGTAAGGGACAACGATGGAAACCAGAGCCCTGGTGCCCGGGATGCTTTCTTAAGCTGCTGCTACACATTGCAGGGCCTCTCTGGAGTGTTGGGCTCTGCCATCCACAAATGGGAGGTGGTCCCTGCCGACATTCCCTGGTCCCAGCCCCTGCTGTCAGCTTGCCTGACCAGTGGGGAGTCTGCCTATGTGGTTGGCTGTCCAGCAGCTAGTTCTCAGCATAACTGGTGGCTAAGGCTGTTTTATAGCTGCCTGAGCAGTGGTACGGGACACATGGACAGTGGACTGGGGTTGAGCTGTGGCTCTGCACTTACTAGGGTGTGACCTTGGGTAGGTTTCATAAGCTTTCTTTGCTTCTATTTACCCACCTATGGAGTGGGGATATTAGAAACCGCATCTATAGGCTATTAATGGAGAATAAGAGTCAGAGATCTCTTGGGACCAGCAGATGGCATAATGGATTCCCACATAGACTCCCACATAATGGACTCCTATGTTGCTGGACTCCCACATAGTCAATTGCAGTTCGAGTCCCGGACCCAGTGGCCAGGTGCGTGTGCCCAAAATCCCAAGAAGAAAATGGAGAAGGAATTGTGGTGTGGCCATCCCCCCTGGGGGGTGACTTCTTGCTATAGCAAAAATCTCTCTAAAAATTAAAACGAACAAAAAAAGAGTGAGAGCTCTCCAAGGACCCTGCCGCAGATTGCCTGACTGTGAGTGATTTCTACCTCCTGTCCCAGGCTGTACACTGGGATGGCCACTGGCCCTACTAGGTTATATTTGGAGCCATGGGGCAGCAGAGGGCAGGGCCTGTCCTGGGACAGCCCTAGGCCTAGGTGCTCTCATAGCCTGGCAGGTTCCTGGGCATCAGGGCCCTGAGCCTGCCGTCTGCTCACTGTGCGGTGGACCAGAGCTCCAGCGAGTATGTTCTGGGCCTGTTCTGGACCCTGGGCTTGGGCTGGCAGAGGTGCCTTGCCCCTCAC
Organism: Tupaia belangeri chinensis; assembly: GCF_000334495.1. Taxonomy (NCBI): domain Eukaryota; kingdom Metazoa; phylum Chordata; class Mammalia; order Scandentia; family Tupaiidae; genus Tupaia; species Tupaia belangeri. The sequence continues at coordinate 4,595,695 of NW_006159542.1, forward strand.
AGCACCTGCCTTGCTAGGGTAGGATGACGTGGCTCATGTCTGTGTCCTCAGGGCCGTCGGCTTTGTGAGTGCAGGGCCCAGCCTATCATTTCTCCAGCGCATGCCCAGGGCCTGGCATAGAGCCCAGCGTGCTGCCGGTGCTCGGGAACCACCTGTTGACTAACAGGTAAAGACCCAGCTGAAGCTCGAGGGCCCCTCTCATGTCAAGGAGCCTCCCAGTCAAGCTCCCCACTTTGACTAATTGTACCCCAAATGCCAGAAATTCCACCCTGGGAGCCAGTCAGCACCACTGCAAGTTGGCCCCCTCCTAAGACTCACCTTAGTTTCCCAGGCTCCGGAGGCAGGCCGTTGGGGGCGGGGGCTGCATCCAGGGAGCCTGCAGGATGACAGCCTCCTAATCTGGAAGGTTCCTGGGCCCTGTGAGGACAGCCTTAGTGCTGGTTGGAATTTGTAAATGACCGACTCGGATGGTGGGGTGTTTTGAATCAGCCCCGATGAAGGAGGTGTCCTGCTACCCGTGTGCAGGTGTGACAGACAGGAAGAGAGTCCGAAGGAACGGGACAGGGAGATAGGGATTCAGATACACGCAGACTGCTCTGGGGACACTAAGAGGCAGAGGGACAGCACTTCAGCACAGGGTGGCATAGGCACCCTGACATGGGCCCAGCCACAGCCCGGGGGTGTGTTCATCATCAGACAGCAAGCCACAGCAGCCACAGCTGCAGCGTAGGAGAACGGCTTTGTCCTGGCAAGGCAGCTTCCTGCAGCCGGCTGGTGGGGGGAGAGTGGGCCCCGAGTCCTCCATCTCCATCTCTCTGCCAACTAGCTGTGTGGCCGAGGGCGCAGCCTGTGCCATTCTGGGCCTTGGGTTGTCCATCTCTAGTAGTAAGAGTCCCTTCCTCACAAGGTGCTGAGGATTAAATGAATCCATCCAGGCAGGACTCTAAGAACCGTGCCTGGCAGGGCGGCGCTGGAGAAAGGGTTGCTGAGAGCACCGGGTTGATTCCTGTTCGTCCCCTGGGCTGGTCAAGGGTCTTCAGCCCCATTTTACAGGTCAGGAAACCGAGGCTCAGAGAGGCGCAGGGGCTTCCTCAGTGACACCCAGCTAACCAGGGCTGGAGCAGGAACTAGACCTGAGAATCCTGACTTCCGGGGTTCCGCTCCCCCAACTCCCTGGCTCCTCTTTGAGGGAGGCGCCTTGGCTCACAGCCACAGCGGTACCTCTTGGGCGGGTGTGAAGGGCGGCTCTCAGCCTTTGCATCCCGGGTTAAAGCCTCGAGTTCGCTGTCCATGCGGGTCGGGGCTGCGAGGGTGACTGAGGCCGGGGCGGGCGGCGGTGTTCTCAGAGTCAGCATGTGCTGGCTGAGCACTGGGCTCAGTGGCAGCCGCCCACTGGGATGAGAGCAGCGTGGGGGTGGGGGTGTGCCCAGGAAGCCTTGGCGATTGGCTCGGTGGCTGCCCGCGACTCTGCACTGCCCAGCCGGGAACCCTCGGGATGCGTGTGGGGTGGAGCCGGCGCGGGATCCCAGTGCCGGGAGGCGCCGCTGCGAGGGATGGACGCTTCTCCCTGCGGAGCAGCACTTTGGGGGCCAGCCGGGGCCCTGGGGCCGGCGCGGGGACCCGGGGCCCGCGCTGGTGAGTGTGCGCGCCGGCGGCCGCTGGCAGGCTGAAGGACCCGCTGGCTAGCGCTCTCTTCCTCCAGACCTCCCCGACGGACTCCTCCTCGGAGCAAAGTGGGCTGGGAAAGCGCAGAGTTTCTATCTGATGGAAGGAAGAGATCCAGCCTCTCTCCGGAGTGGCGGCGGCCGGGGGGACAGGGTGTGTGTTTGGGAAGGGCTCTGGAGGAGGAGAAGAGGAGGACAAGTAGGAGGAGGAAGGGGAGGAGGGACGGGTGATGCAAGGGTTTTGAAAACGCTACCTAGATGTGGGAGGTGGAACCTGGTCATTCGGTTCTGCTTTTCCCAGCAGGTATCGCTGCCCTGGGGAACTTGGGTAAGTCCATAAATAGCTCTGCCGACACAAAGGAGCTCTGTCTGGGGAAGGCAGCGCTTGACACGGCAGCCCGGAGCTGCCACCGCCTCGGCCGGCCCGCCCCCCGAAAGGCCGGCGGGGGGAGCCGTGGGGAGACGCGGGCGGGCGGGGGACAGGAGCGGCAGCCAGGAGCCGCCTGGGTCCCTGCCGGAGGGTGCTGGGTAGGTGCCTTGGTGACGGGGTGTGCATGGTGCATAGGGGGCTCTTGTCCAAGCCATCCCGTGCCCCTGTTTCTATTGTTTCTTCCCCAGGGCAGCCATTGACAGGCATGTTGCAACCGACCGCTGTGTTCTGCTCTGCTCCGATAGCTGTGTGTGTGTGCATGTCTGTTTGTCCTGGGGGGCCCCTGTGGGGGCAGGGAGATGCTTCTACTTCTTGATGCTCCCCACTTCTAGGCTAGCCAGCCAGCTTTTCTTTCTGGGAGAGACAAGGAATGTTTGGTGGCCAGGATCGGGACGCTGCATGGAGAGGGAGCACCCAGCCAGCAGTGTTGGTGGCTATTGTGTCAGCGATGCTGGCCGCACACCAGGCACTGGGGCTGGCAGCTCTTGCCTAGTTCCACTGGCTGCGAAAGAAGTGATCTTGGACTAGTGTCAGGGTGGGGGGTTACCGCTGATCCCCAAGACTTGGCTTTAACTGGAATGTCCACTGGAAACCCAAGCTGGGATGTTCTACCTCCTGAGCTCCAAGCCCCTTGGGAAAGGGCCTGCACCTGCTCCTTGGCTCCAGCTGAGACCTTGAAGGGAGGAGGTGGGAGTTAGAGACCTACTCAGTCCAGAGTTAGCCACTGTGAATGGACGAGGACAATTCCTTTCTCAGCTCAGAGGGTCCACATCTCTACTCTTATCCTGAGGTGTCCGGAAAAAAACGCTTGAGCCCTAGAACTTAGGGCTGGAGGGAGAACCTGGCCCAGAGAGAGGAGGGTCTCGTTTAAGTTTGAACAACAGGTCGGTGGCTGAACCAAGGCCAGGATGGAGGACTTCTGGCTCCTAGAGTGGGGAGGACAGGGCATGTGAGAAGCCATTGCTCTAGCCTGAACTAATACGCAAGTCAGCTTTGAACCTGACACAGCTGACTTGAGGTGCCTAGCTTGGTGCAGGGCCACCAGGCCAGCTCCTCTCTGAATCTTGCAAACTTTCCACATCCTACCACCCTCAGGCCCATGGCTGGGGGGCTGTCTGGCTCTCCACTCACGATGGCTAGTGTGGGCATGTCTCCCGGAAGGCAGAGCTGTAGAGGCCTGCCCCACCAATGCCTGTGGGATCCCAGCCAGGGCACCACAGCCATAGTCAAAGTTTCCACTGGGGGCCCCTTGAGTCCTCCGCACCCAGCCAAGGGGCACCTCCCCTCTTCCCCAGCCCTAGCACGTGGCATGGCTTAGCCTAGGGCGGGCCCTCCAGGGAGCCAAGTTCCACAGCAGGGCTCACTTCAGGCCCAGCTGGCAGGCCGATGGTGAGGACGGAGGCAGTTAAGGCAAGTGACCCCTTGTTGGGATGCCTCCAGGACTTTGAGCCAGAGGTCAACACCGCAGTTGCTGATTATTCATACTCGATACCTCTGAAACCACTGCACTTCCCAGCCATCCTGCCTTCGCACATGCCGTTCCCTCTGCCTGGAAAGCCCCTTGCTTTCTCCTCTTCAGGTCTAAATTCTACCCAGCTGCCATGATTGAAGTGAATACTCTGGCTGGAGTGAGTCTGTCTCTTGGTGGTGGTACCCATGGTGGTTGCTTCATGTCCTTTTTCTGCAGGACCTGGGCCTTAGTCATCTTTTAGCCTCAAGGACCTGGCCTGGGACCTAGAGCCTGGGGCCCAGGGCGTGGTTGGAGAGGGGCATTGGATCGTCTTGGCTGGCCAGGGTGGGTTTTTCAAATTTCCTTTCCTTAAGCACTGATGTTCAGGCCAGCTCTGCTTCTCTGCTGGTTCTGTGCCTGGCTGAGAGGGTCTGGCACATACCCCCTTTAGGGCTCTAGTCTCTGCATTTCAGGGGTTGGAGGTGAGGTTTGATGGGAAGTGAAGCAGGGAGAATTTCACCTTCAGCCTGGCTGATGCCATAGGGA
>NW_006159542.1:4600559-4612481 GCF_000334495.1 Tupaia belangeri chinensis
CACCCAGTACCCATGCTGAGCCGGGTGATGTCCCCACCATGGCCTGGGCTACAGAGGGGGAGGGGCCGGCCCCGGCTGATTTGAACGTAATGCTGACGGTCCTTCGCCTAAACTACACAGGCTTGGAGCTCAGCTTTTGGGACCTTGATGGGATGGTGCCAATCAAGGTGGTTCTAAGGGCTACTGATTCTCAGCCAGAGGTCTCCCTGGCTCCCCCAGAAGAGGTACAGATGAGTCCCCAAGAGCTGTTTTCTATTTGGTCTCCTGCGGTCCTGGTGATGGTGGGTAGATGGCTAGGGGACATAGGCAGGAGAGGAAGCATGTGTCCCAGGTGACAGGAGACTCAGCAGCTAGGCCGGGATGGGGACCCAGGTCTCTGGCTCCCTAGTCCAGATTTCTCTCCATGCTGCCAGCTGGATCTCAGAGTGTCTGGGTCTCATTTTACGAGTCTCTCTTTTTGAGGCTTCCCGGTGACTCCTGGGCTTAATGAGTACAGCCTGTCCCGTGGAAAAGCAACGTGTGTGGCAGAAAAAGCCCAGGAGACTGAGGCACCTTGTCCCTGGCCCTTGGGTGGTCTCAGGCAACTGGGCCTGTTTGCCTGGTTCAGGTGCCCCTTAGAGCAACCAGGGCCTGGGCTGGGGCCTGCAGACCGACCCCTTCCAGCCATCCACTCTCTGATTCTCTGCACACCTTCTTCTCTGCCTGGGTCCCAAGAGTCTGCGTCAAGGCCAGAGTCTTGGTGAGCAGGGAAGCGGCCCTCAACCTGCTCCTCAGGCCTGGGCAGAGCCTTCTCATGCAAGCTGGGGCCAGGCTGAGGCTGGAGCTTTGTTGTTGTTTGTGGAGCCAGGCGGTTTCCAAGATGTCATTGCTCAGGGAAAACCATCATTCCTCCCAGGGATAAACAAGGCTGTTTATGGCTCAGCCCCCTAAGCCCGGAGAGGCTGGAGTCACTCCGCAGGCCAGCCAGGCTCAGCCCCAGGGAGCAGCCGCCTTCCCCACACACAGCTGCACCCCAGCTGCCAGGACCCTGTGGGTGTGAGGACAGGATTTGGGGGAACGATGCCGCGGCCACCAGTCACTTCGATGATCAGCGCGTTTAGATTTGGGGGAAAGAGAGAGAGAAGAGAGGTTCCCCTCTTCCTCTGTCAAAGGGCCTATGTGGTCTCGCCAGATGTGTGGAGCTGCCATGTGGGCCCCCTATTCCAGACGGCCCAGGATTCTCCCTTCTCTCTGCCGACCAGGGGCCAGCCTGCTTGCACATGGACTGTGGTTCTGGCTGCTGCGGAGAACAGTCAGCGGCTCCCAGCCTAGGAAGGAGGGCCTGCAGGAAGTTACTTGGGCATGCTTTCCACTCCATGGCTAGCTCTTTGTGGTGTCCTCCGTTGCCTCTTGGTGGGGTTCACTTGGTCTAATAGCAGAACCTCGGGTACTCGGGGCGGAGTGATGAGAGGGTTAGGACACAGGGGAGAGGCAGAGAGAGGGCTGGGCAGATCCTCTGGGATCCACTGGCTGGCAGGGACCTTGCGAGAAGGCTGGAGGCATTCGGAGGAGGGCTGGATAATGGCAATGGCGTTACAGTGCCACCCTCAAGTCAAGGGCCATAACTGATGTCCAGCTTGGACACTAAACCTTCACTGCTCAGAGCTGGATTTGCAGGGCTCCCAGTTGATGCAAATAGCCGCTCTGTACGGGTCTTCGCTGCTCCCTCCCTCCCTACTCTCTTCCTGCATGTGTGTCAAGTGCCTACAGCGTGCCATGCACTTGCTGGGTCTTAGAGCTATGGACCAAAAAACCCTACTTTTAATCTGTTGCCAGAGGTGGGTGGGTAATGTGCAGTAACAACACAGCTTCGATGGGAACCACAGGATGGGGGTGTTGTGGGACCCCGGGGAAGCATCTACCCCAGCCAGCGAAGTTTCCTGTAGGAGAGGCTGGATCTGGTCTCACAGATGCTCGCGCCTCCAAGCAGCAGGGGTCTGACCCAGTCTGTCCACCCTATGAGGTGTAAATGTGATTCCTGTCCAGACACACGTTCCCTTTTCTCTAGGGAGGCCACCTAATGGGTCACATAGGAGCACAGGCTCTGTTCTCTCTCACTCTCTCTCTCTCTCTCTCTTGCATTATGGTTGCCTGCCCTTGGGCAAGACCCCCAGCCTTTCCTGCCTCTGTTTCCTCAGGCAGTGCTCCAACCGCATCCGGCTAAATGGGATGATACATGTGAAGCACGGGGATGCGCGTCATGCATACCACCCCTGGGTCATGCCAGCAGGGGGACGGCCACTGCACCTTCTCTCATGGGTAGCTGTTATTAGATACAGTGATGTGGTGAGATGCTCAGCTCCAGGGTCCAACAGGGAGGCATTCAGCAGACAGGCAGTGCAGCAGCTTTTTGCAGGGGGATGCAGGTAGAATGTTCGATCAGAGATGTAGACAGAGAGCAAGGACTTCAAGGGAAAGAACCACTGTGTCAGCCTGGGGAGCAGAGGAGGAGACTCCGGAAGAGGGTTTCTGTTTGTTTATAGAGGTTTGTTTGTTTGTTTGTTTTTATAGGGCACATGTGCTCCCTGGAGAGACAGAGAGAGACAGAGAGACAGAAAGCAAGAAATCACCCCCCCAAGGGGGATGGCCACAACACAATCACTTATCCTCCCAGGATCTTGGGCATGCACGCACAGATACCTGGAGTGAGTTTCAAGCTACCAGGCCCAGGACTTGAACCAGGGTCTACTATGTGGGAGTGCAGTAATGTAACCACTACTCCATCTGCTGCTTCCAGTTTCTGCTTTTAAACTATCAGGGCTGGCCCCATAGCCTAGTGGTTAAGGGTGCCAGATCCCTCATGACCAACTGTGGCTTAAATCCCAGCTCCTGTGGCTTGAAGAACACACCAAGTTCATGTGCTTGTGTGCCCCAAATCACTACAGGTTGGAGCAATGGAGGAGAAGGGATTGAGGCATGACCTTGTCCCATTTTTTTTTTTCACCCTTTCTCTCTTTATCTCTGGCAAATACGTGCACCTTCTAGCAATGAAAAAAACAATTAAACCAAACTTTTACGTTGAAGTATAGCATATTTACAGAAGGATTCAAAGCATACAGCCTATGAATTTTCACAAAGTGAACAACACCTATGTAGCTCCCATCCAGGCCAAGAAACAGAGCATTCTACTACCCCAGGATCCCCCCTGCACTCCTCAACTCATTTATGCCTCAAAGGTACCCCTATCCTGACTTCTGTCATTGATAGGGTCACCTGTCTTTGAATTCGGTGTACATAGAATCATTGAGATACATTCCTTTTTTTTTAGAGGTTTTTGCCATAGTATGAGCTCACCAGAGAGAGACAGAGACGGTGAGAGGGAAAGTGAGAAATCACCCCCTACGAGGGACAGCCAGGCTGCAGTCCCTTCTCCTAGAATTTTGGGCACACACACCCACGTGCCTGGTGTAATTTTCAAGCTACCCGGTGCAGGACTTGGTCCACAGTTGGCCGTGTGGGAGTCCAGCAACAAACCACTACGCCATCTGCTGGCCCGAGATGCATTTTTTTTATGCTGACTTCTTTGGGCCAGCATTTTGATGGTGACATTCGTCAGTGAATAGTATCAAGTTTTATTTTGTCCGTTCTCGCTGTAGGGCGTCCCATTGTGTGAATATACTGCAGCTTTGCTGCTCTACTGAGGTCAACACGGGGTTTCCCGTTTGTGGCCTTTGTGAGTAGTGCTGCTATGGACAGACATGTGTTTGGATATCCTACGTGTGTCTTCTGTTGGGTGAATACCTAAGTTTGCGATTGCTGAGTCAGAGAGCAGCATATAATTAGCTGTGGTAGACACCAGCTCATAATTTCCCCAAATGTGACACGAACATACCCTTCTGCAAGCCGTGGGTGAGAGTGCTCCAGGTCCTTACCAACTTTATTAGCATTAGATATTGTGATACCCAATTGTGGTTTCATTTGCATTTCCTTGATGACTAATGAGGTTAAGTACCTTTTCATATGTTGATTGGCTACTTGGATAACCTCTTTCACAAAGTGCCTTTCAAGTCTTTCCCCCATTTTTTTTTTTTTTTATTAGATTGTTTGTCTTTTCCTGATTGGAACTTAAGAAACAGGAGGCCAGCAGGTGGGGTGGTGGTTAAGGGCGCTTGGACTTCCACTTGGTCAACCATGGTTTGAATCTGGGACCTGGCAGCTTGCTTTCTCACTTTCTTTCTCTCTGGCCCTCTCTGGTCAAATTAAAACAAATAAATAAAGTTAAACAAAATAATTCTTTACAAAAAGAAAAACATGACGCTGGGGCCAGCAGGTAGCAGTGATTGAGGCATCGGCCTCCCATGTGGCTGACTGCGGTTCAAGTCCTGGACCTGGGGGCTTGAAACTCATGCTGGGCACATGTGTGCATGTGCTCAAAATTATGAGAGGAGAATGGAGGAGAAGGGATTGTGGCATGGCCATTCTCCCACGAGGAGTGATTTCTTGCTGTCTTGTCTCTCTGTTTCTCTCTTGTCTTTTTGGTGAGCACCCTATAGCAAAACTCTTTCTCAAAAAAAAAACAAAACCAAAACTCCAAACAAACAAACAAACAAAAACCATACTGCCTATGTGTTCATTGTTAGATGTACAAATTGCAAATACTGCCTCCTGTTTTGGGGATCACTTTTCACTCTTTTAAGGGTATCTTTAAGTTGGATGTAGTCCGATTCATTAATCTTTTATGGAAAATACTCAGTTAGTCTTGTTTCTTTGCTTATAACGAAGTATGGATATAGTCTCTCATGTAACCTTCTGAGTGTTTTATGCTTCATATTTAGATCTGAAATCCACTTGCCATATTTTTATGCATGGTGTGATGTAGAGGTCACGACTCATTTTCCATCCTTTCTTACTGTGGGATGAGGTCACCGTTGTCAGAGATGGAAGAGGGCTATACACAGTGGGTGAGCTTGAGTTTCGAAGGGTGAGTAGGACTTCCCTGGTGGATGGGGAGAGGAGGGTGTTCTAGGCAGGAAGGTTGGTGTGAGCACAGGTGTGGAGGTGGTGCCTGTGCGTAGAGTATGTTTGGGGAGCTATGAATAGTTCAGACACTAGGAGGGGAAAGAGGAGACCAGGTGTGGGGGACAGGTTGGTGGGTCCACTGAGGGTGAGAGGCTGGGACGTCATCCCAGAGCAATGGAAGCATTTAGAGCAGGAGGAGGATACAGTCAATTTTGTGTGGGGCCACAGGAGATGACAGGAGTTCCCATGGCGGGGAGTGGCAGGAGGGTGAGTTTAGAGCAGACTGAAAATAGCCTAGCCAGATCCCACCCCGATGTCACCCTCGGCAGGGACCAGTGCCAGGCAGTGTGCCTGGGGCCTTTTGGGTGACCTTCGGCTGCAGGATGGCAGCAAGTCCGATGTCCAGATGTCCACTTCGCATCCTCGAGTGGAAGGGCCTCCCCTCCACTGCCCCATCCCACCTCCACTCCCCCAGCACTGCAGGCGCTGCAGGAGGAGTTATTTCAAGAACTGGGGTGGTCAGAAAAGGAGGGGCATCTCTAGAAAGGGGAACCTTTCTGCCCTTAATGTGCCTACAAGGAAACCTGGCCATCCCTTAGGCCCTGAGCTCTGACACCTCTAGGCTGGCCGAGAGTCAGCGGTGGACAGACCCTCTGGGGAGAGTGAGGCCCAGAGGGGAGAGTGTCTTGGTCCAGGTGGCAAAGGTAGCCGGACTGACCTGATCTGGGGGAAGGCTGGGTACAGACTCATCTGCCTTCCCAGCCTCCAAGGCCTTTGGTTTGGGCCTCAGTTTTCTGTCCTGAAAGGAGCCGCCTGCAGGACTCTCATCCTAGGCTGTCGTACAGGTCAGAATATGTCAAATGAAACAAGCGAGGAGGTGGCAGAGCCAGGATTTGAACTCAGACTTGTCTGTCTTCAGGCCCTATCGCTTCCGCAGCAGTAGGCTTCTCTCCCACCACCTTTGACTCTCAAAGCCCTCCTGTTCTTGGAGCTGTTGCGTGAGGTGAAGCCTTAGTGTTTGGGTGGTCCCTGGTGCCCAGCCGTGAAGCAGAGTTGAGCGTGGAGAGGAAGGCAGGGAATGAGGGGCATGGCTGTGTGCTGACCACTGCCGTGTGCGGGGCCTGCCTCTGGGCGCCCTGTAGCAAGGGGTGGGGTGTCCCACAGATTTGATCACTTGGTTAGGAAGTAGGATTTGAGCCCTGGCCTGCCTGATTCCAAGTGCTGGCCACATGACCACAGCCATTTGTGCCCTTCTCTGGGGTTTTCCGGGGGTGGCAGCTTCATCGTTCAATCCACTTCGTGTAGAACGTTGCAGAGAATGTTCGGTCAGCCCTCTGACTCTCCTCATCTGGAAGTGGCCCTGGGTGGGGATGGTCTGGAGGGTTTGCAGGTGTCTGGAATTCTGCACCTCTCCCCATCAGGACAGTTAGTGCCTGGCAGAGGCCTGGCCCAGGTAGGTGTCCAGGAAGTATCCCTTTAAGGAAGGCAGGGAGTGAGGGAGAAAGGAAGTAAAAAGGACCGGAAAGCAGATCAGTGAACAGGGCTTTGGAGTGAGGCAGACGTAGTTTCAATTCTGACTAATGTACTTGCTTTTTTGATCTTGTGTAAGTCACCCTACCTCTCTGGTCCAGGTTTCATTATTTGCAAAACGGGGGCACAGCCGCTGTGCTCACAGGGCTGTTGGCAGGGAGAGAGCATGCGTAAAGCACCTGTCCCAGGGCCTGGCCTAGAGCAGATGCTCAATTAATGACCTCGCTCCCCTGTCTTCTCCATCATTATCCATTTCCACCATCTCCAGCATCACCTTCTCTGTCTCTACAACACTGAGAGCACACTGCTTTCAGGGTGAAGCCGGGATCCCTTAACATACCCATATTACCACCCTGTGGGAATGCCTGAACTTCTCGAATGTTCCATGCTGCCCCTGATTTCAGCCTGCAATACCCTATCCTATCCCATCTCTCTCCCCCACGACCTCCTCCAAGAGCCATCCCAGTCTTTTCTGCTGCCTCCGTGCTCCTGTAACCCCCGGGGCGGTGGTGGGTGGGTGGGAGAAGGACCTGGCCCCGTAGATGGGTGCCCTTTGGACAAGGAATGTGTCTTGCTGCTGTTTGGCTCCAGTGCCCAGCACAGGCCCTGGCATGTGGCCGGGGCTCCGTAGGTATTTGCTGAGTAACTCTGGGGTGGAGGGAGGAGGGTCGGTAACCCAGGGACACAGTCCTGATGAGCCAACACAGGGCCTGCCAGGGCCACAAGAGCAGGGCAGGCTGGGCGTTGGCAGGGGAGCAGAGAGCCCTCCAGCCAGGGCCTCTAGGAGAGCATTTAGTGGGGGTGGGCAGGAAGTGGACTCGAGGAGGTGCAGATATTAGGGAAATGACACACACACACACACACACACACACAGAGCAGGCAGAGGAGGAGGGTGTCAGTAGGAAGTACAGTGGGGGGGGAGGGCCCACAGGTGAGCTGACTCCTGAGCAGAGCACCTGGCCTGGGGCAGGTGAGGCATCTCCTCTGACTGCCCTGATGAGACACCATCACCAGGAGCACCAGAAGTGGTGGGGATCTCTAGCTGGCTGAAAAGAGCACGTCCCTCTGGCTCCGTCCCTGCCTGTGCAAGGGTAGGGAAGGTTTTCACTCCTCGGGAATTCTCCTTCCCTGAGAGCTGGCTTTGTCCCAGGAGGTTCTGAACTGGGATTTTATTTATTTATTTATTTATTTATTTTGAGAGATTTTCACTGTAGGGCGCGTGCGCTCGCCAGACAGACAGAGAGAGACATAGAGACAGAAAGCGAGAAATCACCCCCCAGGGGGGATGGTCACGCCGCAATCCCTTCTCCTCCATTCTCCTCTCGGGATCTTGGGCACGCACGCACACGCGCCCCGCGTGAGTTTTAAGCCACCGGGTCCGGGACACGAACCGTGGTCGACTACGTGGGAGTCCAGCGACATAGCCATTACGCTAACTGCTGGTTCCCCTGAACTGGGATTTTTGAGCTGCTCTGTGCCTCAGTCTTCCTCTCAGTGAAACGGGTACGCTCCCCAACACGGCGTGCTGCCCTTCTGAGTTCCCGACAGACCTTGGGTATGGGGTCCTTCAGTCTGTGGTCAGAGTCCTCCTGCAGCTGGGTCGCTGTTTCAGGGAGCATGTGTGGCTAGCTGCCCCCAGCAGCCTTGCCACCTCCCCATTCTAGGCTGAGGTCATATTACAGGGAGTGTAGGTGGGGGAGAACTGGCCCTGGGCTAGGCGAGGGCTGGATTCTAGTCCTGGTTCTGTCGCATGCCCTCAGTCATATCGCATCCCTTCCCTGGGCCCCAGTCACCTCTTCTGTTACCTGAAGTTGCTCTCCAGCACTGTCGGGGGAGTTAGAAAAGATACAAGTGCTTGGACCTACTCTTAGAGGTCTGACCCAGTAGTTCTAGAATTTTTTTCTTTTTCTTTTTCCTTTTTCTTTCTTTTTTTTTTTTCTTTGCCAGAGAGTGTGTTTGCTTTCTGGAAAGACACACACACACACACACACACACACACAAAGAGCCCCCAATGGGGCATGGTCACACTACAATCCCTTTTCCTCCATTTTTCCACCTTGTTGGGATTTGGGGTACACATGCACATGTATGTGCCTGGTCTGTTTTTCGAGCTGCCGAGACCAGGATTAGAACCATGGTTGGTCACATGAAATTCAGCTCCCTTAACCACTAGGCTGCAGGGCCAGCCTGAAAGGTTCTTTATTAAAAACAAAACAAAACAAAAACTGGTAAACTTGATTTTATTATTATTTTTTTTGGGAGAGGTTTTTGCTATAGGGCACGTGCACTTGCCAGACAGACAGAGAGAGACAGAGAGACAGAAAGTGAGAAATCACCCCCCAGGGAGGATGGCCACGCCGCAATCCCTTCTCCTCCGTTCTCCTCTCGGGATCTTGGGCACGCACGCACACGCGCCTGGCATGAGTTTTCAGCCACCGGGTCCGGGACGCGAACCACGGTCCACTACATGGGAGTCCAGTGACATAGTCATTACACTAACTGCTGGTCCCTAAACTTGATTTTTTTAGAGCAGCTTTGGGAATTGAGCAGGAAGTACAAGAATTCCCATATACCCCACCCCCCAGTGGAAGGATTCTTGAAATTTTACGAAGGATGATTGGGAAGATTTCGTGATGGCCCTAGGGGATGACAGCGAAGGAAAAGGAGGAGAGATGATATCCAGGTCCTGGGTTTGGATGACCAGTGGTGGCACTGATGCGGGGAGCCTGAGAGTATGCATGCACACAGGGAAGTCATACATGTAGTCTGGGGGTGTGTTGCATTGGGGCTGTTGACATGACATCCAGAAGGAGGTTTCCATCTCTGTCCTGGGCTTCAGCTACCACGTGGTCTCTCTATCCTACCAAGTGTGCTCAGCCCCGTCCTGGCTCAGGGCCTTGGTGTGTGAGGCTCCCTCTCTCATGAGCCCCTCCCTGCCCGTGAGCAGATTTCAGTCCTGCTCTCCCCCAGAGCTCTATGGTGTCCCTTCACATTACAGATCATGGCTTCAGCTTATCCTGTCTCTGTGGGTGAGAACGTGGTCAACGTCTTCCTTTCTCTCCAGCCTGTAAACTCCAGAGGACAAGGATTACTTCTTATTCTCTTTTGTATCCACAGAGCCTAGGACAGTGTTTAGGTGCAGAGCTGTTCCATGAGGATTGGGAAACACTTGCCTATGGGATCTAACAGATTCGGGAGACAGGTCTGGACAGCAGTGTGGATGGGGAGTCATCAGTGGACAGATGTCACAGAGGGTGGTTGTGGCCTGGGTGCAGAGAGTGCGGGACTGAGATGAGAGGGAGCCTGGGACAGGTCAGATGGACAAGCAGAGAGGCCCGAGATGGAGAGGAGCAGGTCAGCAGGTCGGTCCCAGGGAACCCAGGGAGGAGGACCTCAAAGCCGATAATCTGCACTAGGGTGATCATGGCCACCGTTTATTGAATGCTTATGTGTTCCAGCATGGCGTGCGCTCTGGAGAAACATTAGCTTGTTTCTGTCTCTAAGTGTTATTCTCGTGTGATAGCCAAGGAAACTGAGGTGCAGGGCGGACCACCTGGCCAGAACACGTGAAATAGGGCTCAGAAGCCAGAGTTCTCACCACGATCAGGTGCTGCCCCGTCCTGGACTTGGGAACCGGACGAGAAGAGAATAGGTTGGACAGTTCCTGAGCTGACAGCAGAGGCAGCCATGGGGGCTCCAGCCTCTGAGTGTCACAAAGCCATACCTGGAGGAGTTGACCTGGGGCTGGACTGGGGGAGCCAAGTATCAGTCAAGCAGCTATGATCTCTGGAAGCCAGCACGGAACCATCAGCCTGAAATCTGGGGACCCAGGACAGGCTTGGAGGAATAAGTCACTGCAGAAGTTAAGCCTGGAGGTGCCTCAGTCTTACTCTCAGTGAAATGGGTATGGAGCCAGGGCTTAGTATCTAATCAAATCCTCTCCCAAATCCAATCCAGAGCTCAGAACAAGCTGGGGAAGGGTGGCGGCCATGACGCCCAGAGCTCCTGTCAGACCAGCTGCGGGTCCCTGCCCCTGGGCAGGAATCCTGAGCCTCTCCCTGTCTCTGGTGACTTTCCAGTTCATAGCGCTGTCCATTCCGGCCCATTCTCGGACTTCCTCCTTAGCTCTCTGGCACAAGGGGAAGGAGACATCCTCATCCATTGTATGGCAAAGAAAACAGACTTGGGAAGATGGGAGCCCGAGATCCTGCAGCTAACAAATGATGGAGTGAGGATTCCAGCCCAGGTCTCTTTACATCCAGAGCTCTTTCTGTAAGATCCTGGCTGTGTAAGTCTGCCCTGAGACAGGGGCAAACCCCAGTTCATATCCGCCACCCGGTGCAGGAAGTGGTTTTTGAGGGCAGGTACTGAGCCTGCCTTCCGTGGTGGGTGTGATGAATCATCCCAGTGAGAGCTGCAGGTTGCCTGTGGGTCAGCAGACCCAGTTCTGCAGTGAGGAGCCATGTTGACAGGGGGCAAGTCACTTCCAGCAGCCCACTCTCACCCCAAACCCAACAACCAGTGGGGGGGTGGGGCCCAGGAACTGCAGCTGGTCTAACAGGAGCTCTGGGCGTCATGGCCGCCACCCTTCCCCAGCTTGTTCTGAGCTCTGGATTGGATTTGGGAGAGGATTTGATTAGATACTAAGCCCTGGCTCCACTTAGAGGGTCTGGTTCATTTCCTGTGTGCTTCTAGCAGGCGAGACATGGGCAGAATTAACCCATGTCTAGCCAAGCCAGAGAAGCAATGGAGGGGGGAGGCAGACCCCTCGAGGGCAGAGTGGTAGCACCCAGCACTCTGAACCCACAGCCCTGGGTGAGAGGCTGGTCTCTCTGGGGCACGCTGGCTGGATTCCTGTTACCCAGACTTGCAACAGCTACTTAACTGGGTGTCCCCAGCCACTTGTGCTTCCTCCATTATGGCCTTCGCCGCACTCCTTTAGACCAGTTGTCTCACCTCTGCTCGTTTTGCACAACCCAGGCTGGAGACCACGTCTGACTTGTTCCTGCTGTCCCTGGTCCCACTTCAGTGCCTGGAGGGTGAATGAATGCACGCGTGCTCCCGTCCTCCCCCGCCCACATGCCGCTCGCAATGCCCAGAGCAGGTGTGTCCTGGCACAGCCCTGCCCACCTCATCTCCTTGTCGCTGGGACAATCCATTGCCTGGTGTTTACACTGCAGCTTGGCCTTCGTCTTTTGTTTTTTTAAGTTCTGTTTATTTTTAGTTGACAAATGGCGACGTTTCAGCTGCATGTACAGATTGTGTAATGATCAGACCCACCTAAAGAGCATGGCCGTCACCTCTAGTATTGATCATTTAAAACATCCCTTTTTATTATTATTTTTAATTTTTTATTGGTTTATTTATTAATTTTATTTTAATAGAGATACACAG
>NW_006159542.1:4612498-4614894 GCF_000334495.1 Tupaia belangeri chinensis
GGGGGGGCGGGGAGGAGTGAGAGAGCAAGCTTCCAGATCCAGGATTCAAACTGTGGTTGGTCATGTGTGAGTCAGGCACTTTAACTACTGTGCCACCTGCTGGCCACCAGTATTGATCGTTGAACAATCCTCTTTTAGCTATTTGAAATACACAGTGCGTTAATATTGCTGTGCAGTAGAGCTCTCAGATGTCTCCTGTCTGCCTGAAACTTTGTTAACCAACGTCTCCCCTTCCTCCCCCCGCCCCCACCCCCACCCCCCTTCTTTCTCTGGTAACCCCCATCTACTGTCTACTTCAGCCTTAAAAAGCCCCTGGTTCTGCTGGTTGCAACAGTACACGTGACGTTGGAGGACGTTATATCAGTGGAGTGAGAATGGCCCTCGTCTTTGGTTCCTCACTAATTCTCCCCCACACTGGCCTGCCCCCACCTGGCTTCTCAGGTTCCCTGTGCTGGCTCCAGAGCCACGTCCAACCACCTCCCGCCCTCCCTCTCCCTGCCACACTGGCCTGCAGAACCTGCCCACCTTGTCCCATGGCTGACCGAGCATGGAGAGGACCCATGAGCTCTGGGCCTGGTGGTCAGACATTGGCTGGGTATGAGGCGGGGACTCAGGTTGAGCTCACGCATGCTCCCTTCCCTCTAGATCCCCTGAGGGCCCCATGAACTCTGCGTAAGGGTCTAAGGAAGCAGGAAGCACTGTGGACAGGAGACACGAGTTCTAATCCTGCACCAGCCTCTGATTTCCTAGGTCATTTCCTTACCGTCTTGGGCTCAGTTTCCCCATCTCTAAAATACACAAAAGCACTAAAAGTACCATTGTACCAAGTGCTCTTCTCGGGCCAGGCACCTGAGAAGACCAAAGATAGTCCTGCGAGTCCAGGGCAGGCTCTGTTCCAGATGAGGAAGCAGAGGCTCCGAGAGGTTGAGAGACTTGGCCAGAGTCACACAGCTAGGAAGAAGCCTGTTGAGATCAAGATCAAAGGCTGACTCCGGCGTCTGAACACATAACCGCTGGGCCCTCTGAGAGCCCTTCAGTCCTGGGTAGTTTCTGGCTGATCCCTCGGGGCCGGGCCCTCTGGGGACAGGCACCCCTGCCAGAGTGGCACTTCCCCTTACAGCATTGTTTGGTTTGGCTTCTGTGTAGGGCAGGGTTGTCAGAGGCGGGCTGACTTGCATTTCTGGTTTTGGCCTGTTGCTGCACTTTCCCCCAGGGGTGGGCAGGTTCTGCTAAGTCGCAGGCCTGGGCCCCACCTGCCCTGGTCCAGGAAAGGGGAAATGCGAATTGCTCCCCTCTGGTGCTACTCTGTGCCAGGCCTGAGGGCGCCCGGTTGTGCTTCCTTCCATTCTTCAGAGGAGGATCAGAGGCAGGTGGGGACGTCTGGCCGTGAGGGAGGGTGATAGGGCTGTGGGGCAGCAGGCTGCCAGGCAGTTGGTTTTTCCTGGTGGGTGCGGTGGTGGGCAGGGGACTGGGCCGGCTAAGGGAACTGAGACCAGCAGTGGGCTTGGGACAAAAGGAAGCAGAAGGTCCCTGAATTACGCAGGGTGGCTCTGGGCGGGTCACTGTGGCACTGTGAGGACTGAGCCCTGTCTTCCTGTTCAGTAGAGGGTCTCTCTCTCCCCACCTGGGAACACCCTGTTGGGCTGAAGCACAGTCCTTCAGTCCAGGTGAGGATCCTGGGTCGCGGGACCTGGCAGCACCGTCTCTTTGATTCTGGGTGTTTGGAAGAGTTTACTTCGGGGGCTAGGGGGAAAACTTCCCACTGTTTGAAGTCCTCAACTTCTAGATTTCCCTTTAGATTGTTTTATTTTTTTTAAAAAATTGCCAGAGGGCACATGTGCTCACCAGAGAGAGACAGAGAGGGAAAATGAGAAAGCATCCCCCATGGGGGATGGCCACACAGCAGTCCCTTCTCCATTTCTCCCCTCAGGATTTTGGGCAGGCACGCACATGCACCCAGTGTGCTTGCTTATTTATATTTATTTATTTATTTATTTATTTTTATTTTAGAGGTTTTTGCTATAGGGCACATGCGCTCTCCAGAAAGACAGAGAGAGAAAGAGACACAGAAAGCGAGAAATCACCCCCCAGGGAGGATGGCTACACTGCAATCCTTTCTCCTCCATTCTCTTCTTGGGATCTTGGGCACGCACATGCGCCCAGCATGAGTTTAAGCCACCAGGTCCGGGACTCGAACTGCAGTCGACTACATGGGAGTTCAGCGATATAGGCATTACGCTAACTGCTGGTCCCCCCAGTGTGCTTTTGAAGTCACTGGGTCTGGAGCTCAAACTGTGCAGTTGGCCGTGTAGGATCTAGCTGCCTTAACCACCATGCCTCTCGCCGGCTCTAGATCATTTTTAAACTCGCCACCGCTGCCACCCCCTCCGTCTCCC
>NW_006159542.1:4614914-4630393 GCF_000334495.1 Tupaia belangeri chinensis
GTATGGTCTGGTTGTCCCCTGAGCTCACTAGTTATCCCTACACAGGTGGAGGCCTTGAGGCCCAGATGGTTAGTAACTGGCTCTGTTGGCCCCACTGTGTGATTCCAGGTTGGCTCCTGCCCCTCCCTGGGCCTTAGCCTCCCTGGGGATCTATGCTATGGGGATTTGGGGTCACCGATTTTGAGGGTCTGAAGCGCTGAGGTTTGGGGACTGTCTGAGTGGAATGCCCTCCTAGCTACAGGCAGAACTCCCAGGGGCGGGGAGACCCTGCCATCGTGGGCTCCTGTCATTGGCCTGGGAACTGGAGCCTACACTGTGCTTTCCTGGACCTTGGCCTGATCAAGCTGCAGTCCTCTGGGGAGTCCCCTCCCCTACTGAGCCACTCTTTCAACTCCGGGGACCCACTTTCACTTTCGTGCTGTCAGGTGGTGGCTCTGGCCCACGCTACGCTCTCACATCCGCTCCGGCACTCCCAGATGCCAGTGTGACCCTAACACGTGTGTGAGTGCCCTGTAGCTGCCCCGAACCACAGCTGGCCCCTTACTTCCAGCCATGAGACCTGTGGAGCTTCACGTCACCGACTCCCCAGGGCTTCTGACTTCTCTGTTTCAGGTGCAGCCGTTGGTCCCCAGGCAACGGTGCGACAGTGAATTAGGAACTGCTCTTCCGTCTCAGTTTTCTCCTCCATGAAATGGGCATTAAGGGTCTTTATAGCAAGGATGCTTACCCTGTGTTCTGGGTGTACTAGCCTCTGAAATTTTCCATGTGTGTGCACACACATGTGCATTTGCACAGTTCCTGGTTAGAGTGGGATCTTTCACACTTCTAGGTGGCTATGGCTGCTCAGAGGACAAACCTGAGCTCTCAGAAGCTCCAGCTCTAGCAGCAGAAGTCCAGAGCATGATGGGGTCTGGGCCCAGACCCGAGCCCTGCATCCCCCATGGCCGTGACACACAGGCACTCCCGATACTCCAGGCTCCAGGCTTCCTGTGAGGCAGCTGCTTTTCAGACTTTCACCAAGGGAACTATTTTCCGCTTTGCAAATGAAATCTACTGGGAACCCAGCAAAACCCTCTGAGGGCTTCTAGTTGTGTAGAAGGCAAGACGTGCTTTTAGTGCAACCTGGAGGTTCCTCCAAACAGTTTGAAAGCACTGGGTCCCTCAGCGAGATGCCCTGTGTCGGGGACATCTGGTTAGTCCAGGTGTTGGCAGTATATTAAAGTTCTGCTTTCATCCAGTTTACCAGTTTCAAAAAGATACTTAAATATCCAGAGCGTGTTCTCGTTTGCATGACTCACTAGGATTTTCTGTTTTAAACATTGGTTCAGGTAGAGGAGACCCTTCTAGGTTCAAGATTCTGTCACTTGGTCACTGTTCTGGCTCGAGGACCTGGTTTGGTTCTGGTCCATAAAGGTAGAGACAGCTGGCATCTTTATTCATAGAGACGACTTCACCCCGTTTCCTCTCCTGTAACATGGGGACAGGGCTCCTTCCATGTAGGGTATTGGGAAGGTCATGTAAGAGAGGGGAGGGGGTTGAGGTGGCATGGTGCCCCACCCACAGTCGGAGTCAGAGAAATGGTAGCTGTCTCTCCTGTTTCTCCCCTCAGTGGCCACCATGTTTCTCATGAGCAAAAGGTTCAAGCGAGGAGACAAAGGCGAGGTCCCTACAGAGCTAAGTCAAAAGGACTTGCAGGTATCCATGTGGCGATTTAGGCTGTGGGGTGTGGGGCTCAGGCCCTGCCTGGGTTCCTATCAGCCTCCGTGACATTGATTCGTGCTCAGTGTCTGTCATCTCTGAACCTGTCTTGTTTTTGTTTTGGTTTCCAGATGTTTGAGACAGAGGTTGATGAAAAGAAGGAGATGCCCTTGGAGGAAGGGAAGGGGCCAGGTGCTGAGGATACCCCACCTAGCCAGGACCCCTCTGCCGGCCAGGAGCTCCCGTCAGGACAAGACCTTCCACTCAAAAAGAACAAGGACTCCCCTTCCGGACAGGAACCCCCTCCTGGCCAAGACACGCTGTCTAGCAAAGACTTACCCACCTGCAAAGAACGCCCTCCAGACCAAGAAGCCCTGCCGAGTGAGGAACCCCATCCAGCCCAAGATCTCCTGCCCTGCCAGGACCATGCTGCTGTTCCAGAACCCCCTTCTAGCCAGGACCCTCTGCTCAGCAAAGGCCCCCCTGACATCCAGGAACCCCCTACCCAGGACCTTCCACCCTGCCAAGATATTCCCCCCAGCCAGGTCTCCCCACCCTCTGAGGAGAACACGAGCTCCGAGGATGCAGCAGCCGCCACCCAGGACCCACCTGTGGCCTCTCGGCCGACCTTCGTGATCCCTGAGGTCCGGCTGGACAGCGCCTACAGCCAGAAGGCAGAGGCTGAGGGCGGCTCCGGAGATGAAGAGGCGGAGGAGGCCGAGGAGGGGGAGGAAGGGGAGGAGGGAGAGGAAGAGGAGGACGAGGACACCAGCGATGACAACTATGGGGAGCGCAGCGAGGCCAAGCGCAGCAGCATGATCGAGACGGGCCAGGGCGCTGAGGGCGGCCTCTCCCTGCGTGTGCAGAATTCGCTGCGGCGCCGGACGCACAGCGAGGGCAGCCTGCTGCAGGAGCCCCGCGGGCCCTGCTTTGCCTCAGACACCACCTTGCACTGCTCGGACAGCGAGGGCGCCACGTCCACGTGGGCCATGCCTTCACCTCGCACCCTCAAGAAAGAGCTGGGCCGCAATGGCGGCTCCATGCACCACCTCTCCCTGTTCTTCACAGGACACAGGAAGGTAAGAAGGCTATGGAGGAGAGAGGGTGGGGAGCGAGGTGCAGGAGAGCCAGCCCGCGGCTGCAGGGAGCTAGCAGTCACCTAGTCCCACCTAGTCCCACCCTAGCTCTTTGGGAAGCCTCCCAGCAAGCCTTCTACCCATTCAGCAGAGGATAAAACCAAGGCCTGGAAGGACCAAGGAAGCAGAACTTGGACTTAAGCCCTGACTTCAGGACTCAGCTACTGTCCTCTTACAGCGTCATGGGACCACTAGTCCCCACAGACAGCAGAGCAGGTGTGGACTAGCCCAGGACATTGTGTGTTTAGATTTTTTTTTTTCATAGAGGTTTTTGCCTTTGGGTTCATGTACTTGCTGGAGAGAGAGAAAGAGAGAGATAGTGAGAGGGTAAGCAAGAAATCACCCTCCAGGGGGGATAGCCACACCTCAGTCCCTTCTCCATTTTCCTCCAGGGATCTTGGGCACACATGCACACACATCTGGAGTGAGTTTCAAGCCACCGGTTCCAGGACTCAAACTGTGGTTGGCCAAGTTGGAGCACAGCGATGTGACCCCTACGCCATCTGCTGGTTGGGTGTATTTAGATGTAAACAATCTGAAACAGTAGCTGCAGAAATACAGATTATAATATAGGTCTGGTCCAGACCTAGCCAGAAGAGAAATCCATCAGCCAAACAATGACAACATGTGTTTGTCCCGTGCCAGTATCGTTCTAGGCAGGTTACACGGATTCATTCATTTGTTCTCGCAGGAGTGGCCAGCACCTCACGCTCACTATACAGACGAGGAGACAGACACAGATTATCTAACTTGCCCCAGATTACACGGTTCATAAATGTCTGAGCTAGAATTAGAATCTGGTTCCAGGCCTGGAGCTCTTAACCACCTGCTGTTTGCCTCTTGCAAATATTTGTAAAATAGATAAATAAGTGTTTATTGATTTCCTGCTGTGTTCCAGGGCCCATGCTCTGTGCCACAGCCAGGGCTACAGACATGCGTGAGGCTGATCCCAGCCTGTGAGGAATGAGTTATCTGTGTGGGCTGGAGGGTGCCCTGACAGCGAGCAGCTTGCACCATAGCCTTGAAGCCCACCAGCCAGTTTGAGTCTGGGCTCTGTTCCTTACTTGTTCTATGGCCCTGGATGAGTCACTCAGCTCATCTGGCCTTAGTTTCCTTCTCTGAAAAGTAGGGCTTTATAGCACCCACATCCCCAGGTGGTTGAGGATGAGCCAGAAGAGACCAGTGCCTGACCACATTAGCGATATCAGACATTGGCACAAGCCCTCAGGGATGCGGGTCCCGCTCCTTCCGTTGCAGCATGAACAGCC
Organism: Tupaia belangeri chinensis; assembly: GCF_000334495.1. Lineage (NCBI taxonomy): Eukaryota > Metazoa > Chordata > Mammalia > Scandentia > Tupaiidae > Tupaia > Tupaia belangeri. The sequence goes on from NW_006159542.1 coordinate 4,619,017, forward strand.
AGGGCAGCTGTTGTTATGACAACTGTTGGGAGGCCAGGCAGGTGGGGGTCGCTGTCAGGAGAGCAGCTGACCCACAGAGAGTTGGAAGTTCAGGAGGAGACACCCCAGGGCCTGGAGCCCTCAGGGAAAGCGTCTAGAGAAAGATGCCCCCCCCCCCTTGACCTTGGAGGTTGCATCGGTTTAGAACAGAGAGAACGAGGCAGGCATTCTTTGGGTAGAGCAGGGGATTCCTGAAGGGCAGGGATAGCATATGCATAGCACTCATGCTGCCATTCCACACTCCAAACCATAGCAGACATCACTAAAGGATCCCAGCACACTTCCCCACCAAGATGGGGTATGGCCTCAGAAGCCTCCTTAGCTTCTTAGCCTCTAGCAAAAAGGCAGCTTGACGTTTGGGAGGAAACCTTGGGCTGGGAGGTGGCCAGGCTGAAAGGGCAACCTGGGATTCTCCAGAAAACAGCCTTGACTTTTGGGCCCAGGGACTGGGTCGAAATTCCAAAGAAATTGGGACTGGATTTCAGTTTTCTTGACTGGAAGCATATGTGGTTCTCAAACTTGGGTGTGCTGTGGAGTCATCAAGGGAGTTTCTAGTCCTCAGCCCCACACCCCCGGAATCAGAATTTCCAGGGACGGTCCCCAGGTCCTGCATTTAAAACAAGCCCTCTAGCACATGGCGAAATGGTTACATCGCTGGACTCCCGCGTAGTCGACCACGTTTCAAGCCTCGGACCTGGGGGCCTGAAACTCACGCTGGGCATGTGTGTGTGCATGCACGCCCAGAATCCTAAGAGGAGAATGGAGGAGAAGGGATTGCAGCGTGGCCATCCCCTCCAGGGAGTGACTTCTCCCTTTCTGACTCTCTGGTGAGTGCCCGATAGCAAAAAATCTCTCTGAAACAAAATGAAACAAGCCTCCAGGGGTAGTGATGTTTGCCGAAGTTCAAGGATCACTATCTGAGGCCACGGTTTGATGCAGCTACTATAGGAGAGAGTCTGCAAGTCCATTCTACCAAGGTGAGGCCTCAGGCTGACTCAGGTCGGGCTAACCACTCCTCCCTGCTGGGAAGCTGAGGTCCCAGGACCCACCACCTGCCTCGGGCCTCCTCATCCTGACTTCCTGCCAGGCCCACCCAAGTTCTCTTCCCCTGCCACCTTTGCCCCAGTGAGAGTGTTTCTATATAGACACATTCACACACCTTCATGTGGATGTTTTACCGAGGTCCCTACCTCAGTTGTCCTCAGCTCCTGTCTTGGGACAGAAATGTCTGGCTGGGAGTCCAGCAGGCCTGGACCAATTCTCCGCTTTCTCCTTTGGGTGCCCAAGGTTCTTCCTGGCTTCCTCCCTTCCCCAGCCTCCTTTGGCCTGTCACTCCCTTTCTTGAGCCTGAGGAATGAGCTGGCAGAGACCTCGGAGGCTGCCCTGGCGCTGTGATGGCCGTCCTTCCACATGGCTTCCACTCACCTGGCCTGGAGTCCTTTATCATTGCTCCCTGTAGCCAGCTGGCTTCAGCAAGAAGTCAGCCTTGTGGGACCAGCAGTTGGTGTAATGGCTATGTCGGGACTCCCATGCAGTCGACCACGATTGGAGTCCTGGACCCGGTGGCTTAAACTCACGCTGGGCGCGTGTGCGTGCGTGCCCAAGATCCCAAGAGGAGAATGGAGGAGAAGGGACTGTGGTGTAGCCATACCCCCGGGGGGTGATTTCTCTCTTTCTGTCTCTCTGTCTCTCTCTGTCTTTCTGGCGAGCACACACATCCTATAGCAAAAAAACCTCTCCCCAAACTAAATAAATACATAAATAGAAATCAGCCTTGTGAGGAGATGAGCCCAGACTGGACGAGCACCCTAGTCTAGCTCCATCCCTCACTCGCAGTGCCCTGGGCAGTGTCACCCCTCTCTGAGCCTCAGTCTTTTTATTGGTGAAGTGTCTATGGTAATAGTACTCCATGGGGTCACTGGGAGAGTAAATGATTGATTCTAGTGAGGCTGCGGGGCAGTGCCTGGCAGTACACACCTGGGGAGGGTGCTCCGTGTGGTAATCATGTGGGGGGGGGGCAGGGAGGAAGAAGAGGAGGAGGAGGAGTATAGTCTTGAGGGGAGCAACAGTTCTGCCACTGCTCATCAAGAACTACTAGACCCTTTTTCTCTTGATACCCCCCCTTTGTTAAAAAAAAAAATGAATTATTTATTTAATTTTATTTATTATTTCCTAATTTGACCAGAGAGAGAGAGAGAAGGGGGAAAGTGAGAAAGCAAGTTGCCAGGTCTGGGACTTGAACCATGGTCGGCCATGTAGGAGTCCAGCACCTCAACAACCATGCCACCTTTTAAAGTTTCTTTCTTTCTTTCTCTCATGCATGAGAAACACACACACACCACGCAATATCCTCAACAAGGGGGTGATGCTGAGATCCACTCCCATCCTCAGCCATGCGTGATTGTGGGCATGGGTGTCCTGTGTTCTCAGGGAGGTCTCTAGACTCGAACCTAGAACCTTCCCATACAAGTCAGCCTTGCAGAATATTGCCTTTTACTGCTATGCCACTGTTTGGCCCTCTAGATCCTTTTACTTCCTTTTTAATTTTATTTATTTATTTATTTATTTATTTATTTATTTATTTATTTATTGCTATGGGGAAAATGCACTTAAGAGAGAGAGAGAAAAAAAGAAGGAAAGTGAAAAAGCACCACCAGGGGGAACAGCCACGCCACAATCCTTTCTTCTCCATTCTCCTCTTGGGGTTTTGGGCACCCAAGCACATGTGCCTGGTGTGTTTCTCAAGCCACCAGATCCAGGATTTGAACTCTGTCGTTGGCCATGTGGGATCCTGCCATCCTAACCTCCATGCTGCCTGCTGGCCCCCAGGTCCTTTTGCAGTCTCCACGATATTGCTGCAAGGTGTGGGGCTGTGGCTAGGAAGGGGTATTTTGTCCCATGTCACAGTGAGCAAAGATGGAGCTGGCCAGTGGCTCACCTGGTCCAGTGCTCTCTGGCTCTCTCCCTACCCTACACAGCTCATGCTGATGAGGGGTCTAGGTGGGGCTGGCAGAAGGAGGCAGCAGGCTCACCATGACTTCCATCTTTCTGCCAGGCCTGGCTCTCCTGGGATGGTCAGCTGAGGCCAGCAGGCCACTGTGCCCAGCGATGTCAGGCTAGAGGTGAAGAGGGGAGGGGTGAAGTCTTCAGGGTGTGGATCACACAGACCCAGAGTCGAGTCTCAGCTCTGCTTCCTCCCTCCCGACTCTGAGACCTTGCCAGGTTGCACTGTTCTCTGAGCTGCCATCTCCTATAAATGGAAATGCCGAATCTTCCTGAAATTGCCCGGTGGAAGGATTCAAGGTAGCGCTAGGTGTGTACGCAGCGCGTGCTGGTACATTCAGAGCTCTCTGTACCGGGCAGTGATTTGTGATGAAGTGAGACCCAGGAGAGCTGGACAGGGCTGGCCATTCTTGGTGCTGCATTGGTCAGCTGAGGCCACCCTGAGCGCATGCTGCCTGTCACAGCAGCACCCCTCCCTGCATTCTCACCCTGCCCTCTTGAGCCCTGAGCAGTTTCTACTCTGAGGAGGAGTGCCGGAACCAGGCAGACCTCAGAGGTGGCCTGCTTGGCTGCATTCACCTCATGATGGGCCCAGTCAGGCCAGAGGGGTGCTCTCAAGTTAGTCCTGTGAGTACTTATTGGGTCTGGCTCCCTGGGCCAACTTGGATTGTCTCACGGCGCCCCCTGCTGCCAGAGCCCTGCCTTGCCTGCTGTTTCCTAGAAGCCACCAGAGCAGATCCACAGGCCTGTGGCAGCCCTTTCTCTGGGAATCAGGGAAGCCCTGGAGAGTCAGTTCTGTATCTGGGCCCAGAACGCTGTGATGGAACTCCACCCCGTGCCTGGTCAGGCTTGGCCCAGGTCACAGTCCATTCTTTGACAGCGAGGAGACCTCAGAGCGGCCCCTCCCTGGCTGTCCTTCCTTCCTCCCCTGCAGGGCACTGGCTTGGGCAGAGGCTGTCCACGGAGGGTGCCGGCCCTGCTGCACTAAGTCTCCCACCCAGGTCAGAGGTCAGACAGGAGGACTCCTAAGATGCTTCCAGCTCCGAGATGTAAGAGCACCTTCAAGCATCCTGGAGACACTTTTAAAGCTTATTAATTTATTTCTTTCACAAGAGAGAGAGAGCAAGAGTGCACGTGCACCCCCAGTGGGGTCTTCACACTGCAGTCCGTCCCCAGTCTCAGCCAGCCTGAGCCTGAGTCACAGGCACACTGGCACTCGGGGTAATCTCAGGACATGAGCCTAGGACTTTTCCCACGTGGGACCAGTTGCTGTATCACCACGTGGCCCCAAGCCTTTTGTTTTTTTGGTGGAGGAGAGGTGTTTGCTATAGGGTGCATGCTCTCACCAGAAAGACAGAGAGAGACACAGAGACAGAAAGCGAGAAATCTCCCCCAGGGGAGATGGCCATGCTGCAGTCCCTTCTCCTCCATTTTCTTCTCGGGATCTTGTACACGCATGCACACGTGCCCGGCGTGAGTTTAAGCTACTGGGTCCAGGACTCAAACCATGATCGACTACATGGGAGTCCAGTGACATAGCTATTATTGCCAACTGTTGGTGCCCCCCCCCCAGCTTTTTATTTTAAAAAGTCAAGAGAAGAGTTACTTTCCATGCCTTAACAAATAACAGAGAGTTTAGACACTCTGTTTCCACCTGCTTCCAGGGGCCAGCCTGGGCCACGCTAGACAGCACAGCCCAGTGTGCCCAGGTGACCCCAGAAGTCAGAGCAGCATCAGGATAGGAGACCAGTCAAGGCCCTGCACACAGGGGAGCCTCTGTCACTGGAGCTGGACCCTAAATTCTCTTCCAAATTCTCTTACCAACCTGCTCTGGACGTTAGTTTCCTCTGCTGTAAACTAGGGAAATGACAGCCCACAGCTCTTAGAATTGTTCCAAAGATGGAATTGGATGGTGGGGGTTAGAGCGAATTAGCACTGGGCCTGGCACCTAGTCAGGACGCCATAAACCTGAACCTGCCCGAGCTGCTGGTTACTAGGTGCTCGTGTGCCGGGCCCTGTGCACGCATGTTAACGCACTTATCCTCACCGCAGCCCCTGGGGCAGTCCAGTTATGACCCTCATCCCACAAATAAAGAAACAGAGGCACGGAGAGAGGCTGTAATGTGCTGAGGTCAATTAGGTAACGAGGGATCCAGCCAGGACTCGGATGCAGGCCGTTTAGAACCTGCACACAATCACGGCTGTAATTACAGTCATAATTACAGTCAGGGTTGTAATCATCATTCTAGGAGGCGGGGAGCTCCCGGTCCTCCGAGGTGGCTGGGTGAGACTGGCAGGCCCCAGGGAGTCCTGCCTGCTGTGGAGGGAGGGCTGGGCGGTTCTGGTCGCCTGGCATTTGCATCCAGCTGGGTAGGGGCACCCAGCACCCAGCAGGGCAGTGGGGAGGAGATGGGGAGAATCCCTCTGGAGAGTCCCTTTATGCCTGGCTTCCGGCAGGCCTTGCAGAGGCCTAAGGAGGGAGGAGCCTTGCGGCCAACGCTATCCTACAGATTTGGGGTGTCCCTAGGTCTAGGAATCAGAACCCCATCTGTCCCTCTCAGTTTTCTCACTCCCTGGTCCACAGGCCCCCCTTCCTGCTTGTGTTTCCTGGCTGTCTGGGGGCGACTCCCAGGGTCTGAGCTGCCCAGCCCCACCAGAAGGCTGCTCGACATGGGCCTGTCCCTGTCAAGACGATCCCCTCCCAGCAGTGGAAGGAAGAGCCCATTTCCCAGCAGTGCAGAGACTGGGGGCGGCAGGCTGGGCGGGAGTGGTCCCCAGGCCCATTGTGTGGGTCCGATAAAGTGCGGAAGCTGAGGTTAGAATGGGAGGAAGCCGACACAGGGAGCCCTTTCCCACGGGTGGGGGCTCCGGGCACTGCTGGCCAGGCCAGCGTGACGGCAGCCCGTGTGTGTACCGGGGTGACAGCAGTGACACTCATGGGGCTATGGACCTGATTACTTGACGGTGCCTGTGTGTGCCAAGACGGGGCCATGGAAGCCCAGACTTGAGGCTGGTGAATCTTCCAACACCCCCGGTAGGTGACGGTCGCCACGCCTATGCTCCAGCTGAGAAAACTGAGGCCGAGGGGCTCAAAAACTTCACCCAAGTCAGTAGAAGTGGGACCGAACACCCAGGCCTGGCGCTCAATCCTGGCTCTGCAGTTCCCACCACGCAGCGTGCACCTCTGTGTGCGTGTACACTCAGTGTCTGCGACTCAGCCGGGGCAGCCCTCCTAGGAGGAAGCAAGGTTCCCCGAGTCTCACTGAGAGCGCTCCTTGTGCCCCATCTGATTCTGGCCTAGTAGTGTCCTCTGGTGGAGAAACACGGGCCTTGAATTCAAACAGACCCACTACAGATGACGGCATGGTCATGTAGTCTGTGACCAAGTGCTGGGCATCCTTGGGCACGTGACTTCAAGTCTCTGAGCATCTGTTTCCTTTAGGGGTCACTATGAGGATGTGTGAGCTAGTGTCTGGACTGTGCCCATCCAGGTATGGCCTATAGCATGAGCTCTGTAGGTGAAGGCGTACTCATCCATCCATCTGTCCATCCTCGGCGGCACGTCACCATGGCTGGCAGCTTCCTCTGATGGCCGTATCTGGAATGAGGTCAATTTCCTTCCCAGCATAAACATAGCCTCTGAAGGTTTAGCCCGCCCTCTTCATTTTACATGAGGAAACGCAGGCCCAGAATAGGTCCCACGAGGAGTTAGAGCTGAGGTCCCTACCTGGGACATGGGTTCAGGCCCATCTGCTCTGAGCTCTAGCTCTCTTGTTGTCTCAGGATATCTCTTAGACCTCTGCTCTTGGGTGGCACTATTGGGGCCCTGGGGCACCCCTGCCGGGGGGCATTCAAGCACAGGTTGGGTAAAGGAGGCAGAAGTTGGCCCCCAGTAGAGGTGGTAGTGGGCTGGAGTGAACTGGAAGAGACTGAAGGTCAGAGGAGCAAGGACATTCCAGAGATGGGGTGCAGTGAGCTCTGGGCAGCATGGGGCAGGGTAGGGGGGAGTCGCAGGCCAGACCAAGCAGCAAGGGCCACGGGACTCTCGTTCCTGGATGTTTGCCCTCTCCAATGCATCCATTTATTTGGCAAATTTGACTTGTCAAGCTCCTAACATACGACAATGCCTGTGAAGGTGACCCAAGCACACAGAGACCTTGCTCTTGGGAACTCACAGCCGAGCAGAGGAGAGGGATTTGAAAGGCCATTTTGGGTGTGATGGGGTCTTCAAAAGAGGCAAAGGGGGCTCAGCCTTCTAGGGGCCAGGGAGAGCTCCCTAATGGAGGAGGTGTCCAAGCTGCCCACTTGAGGTAAAGGTCTTACCTAAAGCTGGTCTTAGGGAGGGGGAGGGTGGACCAACTATCAAAGCAACCTCGTGGAAGGAGCAGCAGGTGGAAGGCCTGGGTGAGAGGTGCAGGGCATCCCTTTGGTTGGAAGATGGCGTCCAGGGGGTTGCTGGAGAGAGTAGGCCAGGAGGTAATTGCAGGAGTTATAACTGATGTTGGAGTGGAACTTTCTACCAGACTCTAAGGTGGCAGAGAGACCTGTCATGTTATGGAGCTTGGACATTGTCTGAAGGGCACTAGGAGCCTTGGAAAGCTGCCAGGCAGGAGTGGCACTCTTGCGCCTATGTAATAACTCATTTCACACACTGCCGACCAGTCCCAGGTCTCCACTGAACCGCAGACTCCTGAGTTAGTCATTACGATCCTGATTTTAGAGATGAAGGAAACTCAGAGAGGGACAGCGATGGGCCATCTCACAGCGGAAGACTCTGCCTGTCGTGGTGCCCTGTTGTGAGTGCTGTCTCTGGTTCTTCAGAGAGCCGGCTCCCTGGATGCACCTGGAGACCCCTTTGGTGGTGGCTCTGCCAGGCCAGTCACACTGCACGGCCAAACTGCCCCTAGCAGGGGTCTTCCCCTCCCCTGTTCTGTTCACCAGGGTGCTTTGGGGAGGGATCGGCTGGTTGTAGGAGCCGCGGGCTCCCTGAGCCTCTTTGCTGGGGCAGCCCTTGAACACCTGGACTGCACGTGGGTGTCTTTTCTTCACAGATGAGCGGGGCTGATGCGGTTGGGGACGACGATGAAGCTGCCCGGAAGAGGAAGAGCAAAAACCTGTAAGTGGGAAAGATTCCTACACCCTTCCCTGCCTCTGCCCACAGACTGGTCTCTCCTTTAGGGGTACAGGTAGGGAGAAGGGGCTATACCTCATCATGCCCACAGTCCCAGACAGATACCCAAGAACAAAAAGATCTTAGGACTTTGCAGTGGCGGCAGGGCGGTTCACCAGGGTGCTGAGCATTCATGCAGACGGAAGCAAGGTGTTGTCAGGACCTGGAAGCCAGTGAACCAGAGGCACCTGGCTAGGTGCCCCAGCCCTGGCCCGGCCTGGGAGCCAAGCAGTAGCCGAGTGACTTCGACGAGCCCTTTGCCCTTTCTGAGCCCACAAGGGACCTGCAAAAGGGCTGAACTGACATTTCACAGCGCTCCTTCCCCCTTTTCCTAAGCTTTTGAGTTCTTGAACGCTAAGTCTCGCACACTGCCGGGAGGGGGCGCTGCTGGCTCAGCTACTGCATCCCGCACTCCGCGAGCCTTTCTGGCCATGCTCAGGCGCCTTAGCTTTTGGAGGTTTGTTAGAGGGGTGTGTGTGTGTGTGTGTGTGTGTGTGTGTGTGTGTGTGTTCGTTCTCTGGTCTCCTTGTACTCCCAGCCCCAAGGCCCTGGAGACTGGTACTGGGTGTGGAGGAGGCACAGTAGCCCCCAGAGGGAGTCTCCTCCCCTTGGGGTCCTTCAGTGCAGGATGAGCCTGGGGGTGGAGGACCGGAGTTCATCTCAGGCGCCTCCTGTGACCTCGTTCCTGGCCTTGTTTTTGGCGGAGATCCACCACCCTGGAAACCCTTTCTTGCCCCAGCCCCCCTTGCCTCTCGGTGTTCTGCAGCCAGGAACAATCACACTTTTAAGGAAGATGAGATGCACAAATGAAAACAGCCCTTTGCACCAACTGCTGTTAACCATTTGCTGGATGGGGGAGGGGCCAGGCGGGGCCAGGGCTGCTGGGGGTGACACTCCCTGGGGAGAGCAGTGCTGGAGGTGGGGGGCAGGCATCCCGGCTGCTGGGGGCCCCTGGACCACTGCTAGCCTCCTTTCAGAGCCTCCTTTCAGAGCCGGGGCTGCCTTTTCAGTGCCTGAAGCTGACAGTAGCTTAGGGGAAGATGCTTAGCATCCAGGACAATAAAAATAATAGCTAACATTTGCCGTGCCAGGCACGGGTCTACGCGTATCGCATATGTGACCACATTTCATCCTTACCTCTGTACCAATATTTTTATTTTGTGCTTCCTTTTTTTCCTTATTTACCTGATTCTTATTTTACAAGTGAGTAAACTGAGGCGCAAGACTGACTTACTTGTCCAAGTCACACAGCAAGTGGGGCAAGGATCTGGAGCTGGGCATGCCGGCGCCAGAGCCTGGGGTGTGTGTGTGTGTGGGGGGGGTGTATGTTTTATGCTTGAATAACTTCAGAAGTATAAATATAAATGCCCCAGACTTACAAACTACACGTGAAAGTTTAATTGCTTACTTTTTTTTACATGTATTTAGCTTCAAGATTTTGGTAATACATTTTTCATTGACATTATTGGTCTCTGAGCGTTTTCCACTATCAGAAGGACAGAGACCAAAAATTTAAACGAAAAAATGTAGTATTCAAAAATCACAAAACGAAGTATGTATAAAACGTGAAGTAATTAAACTTCCAAATGATGTTTTCACAAGTGTATAGGATCTATACTTCTGAAGTTATTCAAGCTTAAGACTCCAGAGACTTTGGGCTCTCCCTATATTGATGGGCTATCCAGTGTCAGAAGCCAGAGGGAGAGGGAAGTGAAGATGCAGGGGGTCTAGGGACACAGGGACCAATAGGAGCAGGATGCATTTAACCCCTTTCTTGCCAACAGCTTCACCCAGCCTTGAAATCTGCTGCCTCCTGGGGGTGTGGCATGGCTAAAAATGGCTCATGGCTAAAAATAGCCAGTCCTGCCACCCTGGTGGGCAGAGCCTGCCCGCCCTCCCTCCTTCTCTCCCTCCTTCCCTCATAGCAATTTGCTGACTTGTTCCCCCCCCCCTCGTGTCTCCCCGCTGCCCCCCCCCTCGTGTCTCCCCGCTGCCATGGTCACTGGGAGACCAGTCACAAATAACTGGGTCTGGCTTCCTGCCTGGGCGGGCCCCAGAGGCTGTCCCTTGCAGACACATGCCCCTTTCAGGGCTCCCTCTCAGGGTTGGCCAGAAGGGATATTACTTTTCCGCTCCCCCTCCTGGTCCCTCCCATTTCCTGGCTCCTCCTGTCTGAATCCCAGCCCCAGCCTATGCCTGGGAGTCCAGTCGTCCGGCCCGGGATTCTAGCTAGCACTAGGCTGCAGTCTGCACCGTTACTGCCCGCGGCTGCCCAGGACGCGAGGTGGGGGGAGGCGCCCAAGGGGTTCCCCCAGCAAACTATCTCGGGGCCCCTTTAAGGTGGGGGTCCTCCAGAGATGCTCCGAGGCATGTACCTCACGCGCAACGGGAATCTGCAGAGGCGGCACACGATGAAGGAGTAGGTGCCCCTTGCCCAGCTCCCGCCCTCGCCTACCCTGAACTTGCAGAGGTCGAGTCTGCCAGGCTGACCAACCGTCCTCTCTGCTTCTGCCCCCAGGGCCAAGGACATGAAGAACAAGCTGGGCATCTTCAGGCGGCGGAACGAGTCCCCTGGGGCCCAGCCAGCGGGAAAGGCAGACAAAACAATGAAGTCCTTCAAGTAGGTCCTCCCCGGCACCCCTGGGACCCTTCAGGCACTTACTGGCCCTGGGGTGTGGGGCTGAGTGGTGGGGGCTAAGAGGGAAGGGGTTCTATGGGCCCATCTGGCTCTGGGGATGTAGAGGTTCTTGTGGAGGGAGGTTCTTGTAGAGGAGGGAGCTGGCGTCCAGCGGGCAGCAGCCCTCATGGGAGACAGCTGTCCAGGAAGGCCAGCCAGGGCGAGGTAGGGGCTCGAAGTGGTCTTGGCCCCAGAAAAGGACGGGGGCCCCTGTCCTGAGCTCCCAGCCCTGCTCAGCTGTAGCCTAGGCCCAGGGCAGCTAACAAAGGCCACCTGGCCCTCGCCCCCAGGTCCCCTGAGCCTCACAGTTCCTTCCCTCACCCTCAGGCCCACCTCGGAGGAGGCACTCAAATGGGGCGAGTCCTTGGAGAAGCTGCTGCTCCACAAGTGTAAGTGGCGACCAGCGGCCTGTTCCCTTTCCGAGTTCTGTCTGCATCCCCCCTTTCCTCCTCGTCCAGACCCTCTCTCCTGGGCCCAGTCAGGCAATC